>NC_092821.1:101944959-102044959 GCF_023375885.2 Dermacentor andersoni
CTGAATCTGGAGGTTTGGGGAAGTGTAACGCACAGGTGTTGGGCACTGCCAGCGACGACATGGTGAAGCTGCTTGGTGGGGTGAAAGCTGATCACTGTTAGGGGCGCGATAATCGTCGAAGTGCAGAGAAGCGTCTGGCGAAAAGGACCCGGCTCCAGCTTCTGCATGGGGGCAGTAACGGGCAATGTGATCTAGTTCGCCGCAGTGGAAGCAGAGTGATTGACTGTTGGCCCCGCGCCACAAGTCGGTACGGTGAACTGGAGGCCGTCTCGTTCCGGTTGCCACCACGGCACGGGAACGGGCCGTGGCTGCATTGGTGTTACCGTTGGCGAATGACGAGGATGTCGGACCATCTCACCATAAGTCGGCGGATGAGTTGCTGGCCATGTGGCTGGGGTGGAGAAGGCTTGCTTTAACTGCTGGCGCACGACTTCGGCAACAGAAACGACCGACGACTCTGTAGGAGGATTGCCGAGGGCTCGCAGCTCTTCACTTAGGATGTCTCGAATCATGTCCCGTAAAGAAGTGGGGTGAATAATCGGGAGCTTCGGGGCTCATTGGTGTGTTCGGTTGGTGGCCGAAATGGCTGCAACGTTTCTGAAGCGCCTGCTCGATAACAGTGGCTTCCTTGATGAATTAGTCGACCGTTGTTCTTGGGTACCGTATAAGACCAGCAAAGAGTGGTTCCTTAACTCCCCGCATCAGATGACGCACTTTCTTTGCCTCAGTCATATTGGGGTCAGCTTGGCGAAATAGACAGGCCATATCTTCCGCATACATGGCGATTGTTTCGTTGGGTTTCTGTACCCTAGCCTCAATAAGCTGTTGCGCGTAATCTCACCGGTCCGAGCTCGAGAATGTATCGAGGAGCTGACGACGAAAATTGCTCCAGGTTTGAAAGCTCGCTTCGCTATTCGCGTACGATGTACGAGCGCTGTGTTGTAGCACAAAATAAGCATGGGCGAGTTTTTGTTGGTTGTTCCGGCGATTTACCAGAGCGACGCATTCGTACTGGTCAAGCCAGCCATCAATATATTCAAAAGCGTCGCCGCGGAATATTTTGGGGACGCGAGGGTGTTCAGGAGTCACCTGGGGAAGGCTAGCCGCCATTTGTGAAGGAGGAAGAAGCGCCGATAATGTAGTCATGCTGCTGGGAGTCACAACAGGAGGGAAGTCTGGGCTCACGCCGAGCAGGCGCCGACTCAAACGATGCACTGGAGTCACTACCACAGGTGGAGCTTCGGAACTTGTAAGGTTACGAACAGGGGTTGCCCGCATCGTGTTCAGGCTCCAGCGCCTCCACCAGCGTCGCAACGTCAAAAACAGGGCTGGTAGAGCGCTATTCAGAAAAAATAGCGGCGGTTCGCCATTTTAGTACTAAGCATAACTGCGAACTCTTCTTCGCCTAGTCGCATCGTCCTCTTCTTCATGGGGTACTGGCACGGGAATATGATATGCTTTCATCCAGTGTTTCATTCCAGTATGTTTTTCTCTACGACAGTCGCTAATGCTATGAACGTCGGTAATGAAGAAAACACATATTTAGAAGAGGTAATGGGAAGCTATGCCAGAGAGCACGAAGACAAGGCTTTTAGAAACATGATGCATCCTAGTAGGCCTCTTGAGGAGACCAGTGCCTTTCGCACGAATGCTAACCATAGGCTTTCTTTGTATAAGTGACAAATGCACTTCAGAAAGTCATGATTTCTCGACGAGAAATTAAAATTTCTACGGCTACATTTATTCCACCAAATATTTGTTGGCGAACAGTGTTTGTAGTAGTAGTAACTTAGTCTGCGATATTCATACGATATTACCTACAGGAAGTGAACAGATATTGGTCTGCTTTACATATAACTGTTGTTCTTCACGCGTGAAGATGTCTATATGCTCTGGCACGAATACAGTTGTGGAACTGGGCGTCTTTATTACGTGATGGAATGATAAGCAACAAAACATCAAGGGTTCTCCGCCTACTCATAGCTCATTTATCAGCTGTATTTTGGAAACACATTATGTCAGTGGCCTACCAGAACAGCAGAAAAGAAAATTGCTCCGTTAGGAATTGCTAATTTTCGCTCCATAAGGTTGTCTAAGCCGGCAAATAGATACATAGAGGGATGAAGACCTCCAATTTGGATTATTCGTTCATGTGAATTTAAGCTGGGAAGCAGTGGTTAGGTATTTGCGTAAAAAAACATTTTTCATCATTTGACACAAGAACGTTTCATGGGATGATGATAGCAATTAAGATGTAAATAACCCTAATTTAAGTTGTGTGCGGAAATTTCTCAGCGTTCTCCTTAAACAGAATATTTTAGGTAACTCAAATCAACTGTTTGAAATCAGTAATTTATGCAAAATTTATCTTAGCTAACTGTAAACTGATGACTTTCATGCATGGAAAAATGGGCTGCAGCCGGTGGCAAGGCCAGCAAAAGCCCTCCCGCGCCGCCACAACCGGACGGAAGTCCTTTAATTCCATCGGTATCTTTAGAAAAACTTCTACAGGTACGTATTCCCTAATAGTTTTCCTTCTGGTAAATTCTGCTGAATGTGTCACCATTTTCGAGCACAAGAAATATAAGAAAATTAACGGACTGGAAAAATGGCTATCACAATATTACTTTCTTTGTCCTCGTTTGTCTCCAGGGACAAGCGCGCATACTTCATATATGTATTGACGCGACAGCCTACCCGATTATAAATTAACTGTTACCCGCAGGTGTCAATGCGAAATTATGCGTCACTTTTCTGCATACAAAGACCATTTTCTTCGGAGTCCAAAGGCGTAATGCCAATTTGCGTATGTTGCGAACGAATGCCAATTTGCGGGAGATGGAACGTGAATTACCCAGATTACGACGTAGGTAACCCAATGTCCTTGAAGCTTTTGCGCTAATAGCTGCAATGTGGTCTGTCCAGGAGAGGTTTTCGATTAAGTAAACACCCAAATATTTATATGATACCGTATGTACCAATTCCTTGTTATTGACGTTGTATAAAAAATGAAATTAAATGAAATGAAAAGAAATTACCTAACAGTTTGATACATTTAAAGCCGTTAACCAGGTGTTACACGAATTATGAATTAGGCTAAGATCATTATGAAGGGCCATCTGGTTGTCAGGTTGGGTAATTGATCTGTAAATAATGCAGTCGTCAGCGAAAATATGTAAGCTAGAAGAAACATTACGTGACAATTCGTTTGTGTAAATTAGCAAGAACAAAGGGCCCCGAACGCTTCCCTGAGGCACACCAGGAGTAACATAAGAAGGATATGAAGCAATATTGTTACCTACTGTGAAGTGTTGACGATTCTAAAGAAAATTACGAAGCCATGTTAGAGTGAAGGAGTCAATTCACAGTGCAGTTTTTTTTTTTTCAATAAGGCGACAATGTGCTACACGATGAAATGCTTTGGAAAAGCCAAATAAAATGCAATCGGTCTACTGGTTATTGTTTGTGTTAAGGTGCAGGTCAGTCTTCAATTCGAGTAAATGTGTCTCACATGATAATCCTTTCCTGAAACCACGTTTATGGTGAAAAAAGAAATTATTGGACTCTAGGTGATTATAAATGTAAGCAGCAATTATATGTTCGAGCATCTTGCAGCAAATGCAGGTCAATGTAATTGGACGGTAGTTTTTCGGGGAGTTCCTATTCCCAATTTTAAACATGGGTATGATTTTGGACATCTTCCAGTCGTTGGGCAGCTGTCCCGACCACAAAGACTGCTTGAATATATGGTACAGAATGTTACTGGATATAGAAATGGTATTTTTAATATCCTGGAACTAATATTATCAACACCAGACGAAGTAGATAACTTGAGGATATTAATAAGACATACAATTCCTTCCACCGTGATTTCAATACTTTCCATGAATTGCCAGTCGGAAACAGAAAGTTCAGGTACATTGGTATGATCGTCGCGGCTGAAAATCATTGAAAAAAAAAAAACGTATTGAAAGCAGAGGGGCATTCATTGTCAGAGAGGGGAGTATTTGCCTCAGTATGTAAGGCTATCCGGTTAGAGTCGCCGTCAGGTGATATAACTCTCAAAAATTTTTTTGGATTCGAATGTAAGAGAGAATGTAAATCTGTGGAGAAATATTTATCTTTAGCTGCAGCTCAGGCAGAGCAGTACGTTTTTAAGCACAGCCTGTACCTTTCCCAAGAAGGAGCGTTATTAACGCGTTTAGCGGTATTGGACAGACGTTCCTTTTTACTCCTGAATTTACGTAGGGCATTATTAAACGAAGGATTAGATTTGTCACTTGTTATTGAGATCAACGAAATATATTTGTTAATTAGAGTTCAAGTTCATTGTTTATCTTTGAGTAGTTTGCTGTGTTATAATCGCGTATTTTTTTTTGACATCCGTGAAAGGAATATATATATATATATATATATATATATATATATGTATGTATGTGCGTGCGGGCGTATGTTCTTTTTCTGAGACACCAAGAGTTCCCCCTCTCGTTCTATTCGTGGCAGCATTAGTTACGCGACAATACGGTATTTTCTCTGCAACTTTATTTTTGTTTGAGCACACTGAACTACAATTTATCCCGTTTTCTTGCGACCATCGGCGTTTGCACAGCGCCTGGAGCACTGCGTTGTGCAAAAGCAGATGCGCCATGCAGTTAACAATATCATGGTTAGAGCATAGTTGCAATTTTGTAGTCTGCCTTTGGGCGAATTCCCCTTCGCGTGTACCTCATTGCGTAGTTTTTGGCCTGCTTGCTCATGAATGTGAATGCATGTGGTCATATTATTCGTCAGCATTAGGGGAATCTTTAGGCATTCTCATCGTGGGTGCGGACAATATTTTCCTTTTGAAGTTTTACCTAGTGTGCCTGTTTTGTGATCGTAAACACATTGCAGGTATCTAAATTTTGCCACTTTCATACACATAATAATTATTACAAATAGCTAAGTACGAATATATAATTACACATGCTCGTGAACTGCGTTGACTGTTCGCAGACTAATTATGTGTAGCTATCACACTTATATGTTTATTTCTTTTTCCAAGTTTCTTCAAAGTTATAGTGATCTTCATCTACAATTGATTGACGAAGCAGATTGGAGTAAATGTAAATGCGAATGTCTGAAGTCTACGTTCCTAGCCATATATCCCGAAGGATGTGAGAGGACGTTGGAGTGCTACAAATATGTGAAGGTCTCGTAAGTACAATGTCGCATCGTTTTTTGTTACCATCCTCTCAGGCCACAATTTGAGAAGGCAATGTACTCTCACGTAGCATTAGTTTAGTATGTAAATTTATATGTGGCAAATGCGTTTTTGCCAAGACAGATATTAACTTAGACTGATTAATCACAACATGCTTAAACTTGAACAAATATCAGCTGCCATGCTTCGCAAAGTTCACCCTACAGACAGGTCAAACTAACTGAAGCTCTAGTATACCGCTTGAGTATTAAAAAGAAAGGCTATTCAATAATTACTTTGAATGCAACCACATACTTCAGCCCCCCAGTGCAATTTTCAACAGGAGTGGCATATGAACGGCCGCCCATTTCTTTAAATATAAACTTTCTGCCATATCTGGGCATATCTGCCATATCCGAGAAACTTTGCCCATTTCAAGTGTGACGGGTAAAATATGGAAAAAAAAATATTGGTAATAAAAGAAATTGATTATTTCAGCACCCATATGTTTTTTTCCGTTCCGCAAGTGGTGCGTCAATTTAGAAAATCAGACGCCTGGTAAATTAGTCATCTCTAATTGACGCGTAACTACACACAAAGTGTTCTGGTAGCATAAGATGACTGATTATCGAACACCAAATTTATTGCAATCGAAGTGGGAGAACCCTTTGTGCGTATCGATTTTAAGCCACAAGAGAATGCGCGGAATGCAAAAAGGGGAGAAGAGGTATAGGACTTTCGGCTGGCTAGCTGAATCCTGTTAGGCGCTCGGTGACCAACGTCGAGACTACCGCATTGTGTCATTTCAATAGACGCCTTTTATTGCCATAACATTGTGTTGGAGGTTCGTGGTACGACACAACATACAGCGGACTCACAACCACCTGAACTTTATCTGAGCCGACGTCTTGCCCATCTCTCGCCAACGCATTTACCATGTTTTAAGACGATGATAGACACATGCCATTCCCAGTTGCAGCTGCGCATAGGTCATTGTCCCTTGGACATGTACAGCGCTACGTGGACCCACGCTCCTTCGCATTAAGAGCAGGCGAAGGTGTTGACCAGTGGCGGACTCACTACAGAAGCGTGATATGCTACAATCGTTGGTTCTCCATTACCTAGCTCGATTGTATTTTGCAATGTCTGAGTAAGACAACACTGAACGTGGACTCCCGAAGAGCGTGCGAGCCCTTTGTTAAGGAAATTAAAAAGTGTGTTAGAGACTCCTACGCCAAATGCAAACGCATGGAAATACCAGTAGCTCCAAAAACCAAAACACCCAAACAAGTATGCATTACACATATAGGAGAAATTGTCGAAGTGACTCGACAACTGGATTCGAGGATGTCTAAGGATGTGTCGTACATTCGGTTGAAAAAATCACAGAGAACGTCCACAATTTTCTTATAGGCAGGAAACACTTTATGTTCGGTGAAAACGGTAAACTTCCAATCAAGCTACGTCCACAAAAACGCAATGCACCTTCTTTCCACCTATGAAAGAGAGACGAGTGATCTGGTGCATTCTCACAATTATATACAACTGATTTGCAACCAATATACTTTTCTTATTTGCCTGACGTCAAGCGGTAACGCGTGAATAAAGTTAGCTGCTTTTTTCTTACAGATCTGCTTTGTAGCACTAATTTCAGGATGAAAGTTGAAGCTCTAGCGCAAATGTCATGGGGAATCCTCAGGTATTATCTAGGCTGAAGTTATTATTTTAGCTTGAATTAACGTATTTAATTATTTTTTTCTAATTAGAGCAATATCATTAGGCCATGAGTGAATTCGAGATAGCTCGGCTCTCTGTCAGACGTGAAATACATGTGCTAAGTGGTTTTTGCGGGTGAAGCTCCTTTGGCATTTTCAAGTTGTCAGCCACTATACTTCTTTTTTAGATGCTGCAGGTAAATATCGTGAATTTCTTGTGCCAATGTCTTCATGACTAGCAAATGGAAAACATTCGCCAGCGTCGATGTGAAACCGTGCACCGTCATTTCATCACCGTACAGCAGATTATGATATAAAACCTGTTGAAACACGAGATACTGGCTTGCAACGCCATGCAACAACCGGCTGGCTATTCGCGGAAAACATTGGTTCATACAGCACTGCGCGCTTCTTCACAACCTTCAATATGTGTCATAGACCTCAAGCGCAGAGCAGCACATGGCCACTTCAGGCCCCATTTTCGTGCAAACAACCTGGAGAACGGCCTGGGCTTGGCTGGCTTGCGAAGAGTCAGGGAGTTCCTCCTGGTCAGTTCTCTGAAACATTTTTCTCTAGTCTACCATCTCCCATTGCTAAGTGATTCCAGCAGGAGTTGCTAGATCGTCGTTTACGCGATTGTCACAGCTGCGGTAACATGGGTGACAGTGTGAGTTAGTGCAATCGCCACCTACAACCAAGTTTCGACTAATCAACAATGGGTTGATGGAATCGCGCTCCCTATGTAGAACCGTGCTAGCCATAACACACACTTTCAGGAATCATCACTCACCAGCATCTAGAGACGCTGCGGAACCGTTGTCCGACGTACAATCACAGCTAACACCCACAACTGTCCCAGGAGTAGCCGGTCGCGGTTCCAGCTGTGTCGCTAACCGCCAGCACCTCCCGAAAACTACTCAGCGCATCCATAACTGTGAAGTAGCTAGATTATTTTGATTGTATTTTTATTTTATTGTATTTTTATTTATTGTATATTTATTCTATTGTATTTTTATTGTATTATATATTTTGTATTTTTAAGATTAGGTGTCTGTAATAATTGTCATCGTTTAATAATAATTATCGTTGATGTCGTTTTTACTGGACACGGGAGCCACGATTTCGGTGATGGCCTCCACGGACGAAAAGTGATGTTTTTATAAGTCCCACTTGGTCCGTTTCGCGGAGTGAGTGTGGGGTTGCGGTATCTTGTTGATGTGTGCGAAGTGGCCGTTATCTGGGGTGGTGAATTACAGAATAAAGCAGAGTTCTCTACTGTACCTCTTTCTGCGTATGCCATAATCCTGGGCCTTTAGTTATTGAAACTGTGTGCCAGCACTGTGAAATTTGCACAGGCACGAGCTTTTCAGCGGCGTTTACGAAAATACCACCGTATTAATGAAGTTTGCTTTGTTTGTCCAATGATGCAGTTGTGCCTCCCTTAACTAACATGCTTGTTTCAGTTACCTCTTCTCCCACCTCTGACGTAGTGTTTGCCACTACCAGGAAGCTCCTTCTCAAAGCTATTTCAACATGAATCAGCTGATACCTTATTGCTCGCTTTAAATTGTCTATAAGGTCAATAGGTAATGACCGTAAACTTTATATTGTATAAGTTTTTTTACTCATGCTAACCTTAGCAAGGACTTTCGGCCGACCAAGACCCTAACTCTACACTCAAAATTACTTGCAGACAACATATAATCGTTTTTGTAGCTTTAACATTCAGCGCAATATTGCGAGTACTTAAGCGGTAGAAATTCCACCATTATAGATGACGAATAATTTCTTCGTCTATAGTTATCATTTATTTTAAAGGTTTTTTTTTCAATGATGCCATGATATATATTCAATGCGTGCCAATTAATTATACCACTGCGGCAGAGCTGTGTTGAACGCCCTTTAACGGCACAGTGGGCAGTCCTCACCCCTTACTCACTGAGGCTGCAGATTGCTTTGAATATTTCTAACTCATAATGGATCCGTGCTTCGGGCGCGATGCGGACGTACAATATACTATAACACACCTATTTAGTATATAGGCCCGACCGTACGTGAGTTGCTGTTGCGTGCAACAATTGGAGACAGCGGCAGGATTTGGAAAATTTCTTCAACCATCGCAAGCGGCCGCAAATAAGGACAATAATTGAAACACAACATCAGAGCTTCCTAATGAGCTTCTTATTGGCAATCTTATACTTAGATACACAGGGTGTCCCAGTTAACTTAGATCAAGATATTAAATAAGCCCAAGAGCTCTAGAGGAATCGTACCTACTGCATAGTAGCCAAAGTCATATGTACTTACAGCCAGTATTTGTTTCCTCACTAAGTATTACTTTGTTACTTTCTCTTATTTAGTGAATTTTTTTATTATTGCTTGAACTGCAAACCTGTCAGTTAGAAAGTTATAGTGCACCTTAAATAACCTACGAATCAAGCATTCCTTTCGCGCTGAAGTGGGCCTGGTTGTTTTTTCAAAGAAAAAAACCAAAGTCCGCGAAATACGCGACATACGAAATAGATGCGCACCCGCACGTCGCTACTCAAGCGCCTACAAGCAACCTTTAAAAGATATACGGCTGCATACTCTTATCGCCGCATCGTAGAAGGCTTCGCTACGCTTATCAATGTGCCAGCGGCGTGTTCTCTTGAATGCGCGACCATCACATAGCGTGAAGCCCTGTATCAAGCGGCCGCAGTTAGCATAGCCGTGTATCCATGGTTATTCGCTTGGGCACGCTTGAGTAGACGCGCGGGGACGCGTATCTATTTCTTATTTTGCATGTTTCGCGCGCTTTTGTTCTTTCTCGGAAAAAGCAACGAGGCAAAGCTGAGCACTAATCAAATGCATGATTCGGAGGTTATTTGAGGTGCCCTACAACTTCGTTATTGAAATGTTTGCGATTCACGCAATTATTAAAAAGTATATATATATATATATATATATATATATATATATATATATATATATATATATATATATATTGTAAAGGAGATTTATTGGGGTTCGTAGCGACCGCCGGTTCTACGATGCACCGAGAAGTTCCCGAGCTCGAGCTTCTGCTGCGCGCTTAGATGCTGCCGATGCTGCTGACCCAGTGCGCACGTTCGCTATCTTCCTTACAATGGCCCCGCGGAAATAAAGAAGCCATCCTGGCGACTTAGGTTTCTGGAAGGACGGTAGAATCGTGATATGGCTTGAGACGCTGAACGTGGACGACTTCGCGGTTACGACGTCGCATGTCGGAAGGCGGCGTTAGCGGCTCAATCAGGTAATTCACGGGTGATGTTCTCTCGAGAACGCGGTATGGCCCGTCGTACTTCGGAAGGAGTTTTGAAGCGAGCCCAGGCGTGCGGTGTGGCACTAACAACCAGACGAGAGCGCGCGGGAGAAAAGTCGGAGTTGAGTTCTGGGCATCGTGAACGGCTTTTTGACGATTCTGGTCGTCCGAGGTGAATCGGCGGGCCAGCTGGCGACATTCCTCGGCGTGTCTGGCGGCTTCCTAGATCGGCAGGCATTCGGATGGGTCTGGCCGGTAGGGCAGAATGGTGTCGATTGTGTGCGAAGGATGACGGCCATAAAGAAGGTAAAAGGGTGAGAATCCGGTAGTGGCCTGAGTCGCGGTGTTGTAGGCATAGGTGACAAACGGAAGAACGAGGTCCCAATTAGAGTGATCAGGCGAAACATACATGGCGAGCATGTGACCAAGAGTTCGATTAAAGCGTTCCGTGGTACCGTTAGTCTGTGGGTGATAAGCAGTGCATTTACGATGAACAATAGCGCATTCAGCAAGCAGTTGTTCGATGACTTCAGATAAGAAGGCGCGGCCTCTGTCGCCTAAAAATTCACGTGGACCTCCATGACGAAGGAGAAAACGGTGAAGTATGAAATTGGCGACCTCTTGCGCTGTAACATTTGGTAGAGCAGCGGTCTCCGCATAACGGGTTAAGTGGTCTACCGCAACGATTATCCACCTGTTTCCGGTAGGAGTCAAAGGAATTGGCCCGTAGAGATCTATGCCCACGCGATCAAAGGGTCGCGATGGGCATTGCAGAGGCTGGAGTTCACCGGCGGAGTTGTGTGGTGGCGCTTTACGGCGTTGGCACTCACGAGAAGAGCGGAGGAACGTTAGAACGAAATTGTACATTCTCCGCCAGTAATAGCGGTGTCGAAGTCTTTCGTAGGTTTTGAAGACTCCCGCGTGGCCACACTGAGGGTCGACGTGGAACGAGGGGCAGAGCTCTGATCGCAAGGTTCTCGGAATGACGAGTAACCAGGTGCGTCCCTCTGGGGCATAGTTGCGTCGATATAGTAGCTGGTCTCGAATCGCAAAATGAGGAACTTGGCGCCGAAGCGTACGTGACGCTGGAACTTTCGACGTATCCGAGAGAAGGTCGAGCAGAGATGCAGTCCAGGGATCATTACGCTGTGCAGCAGCGATAGTGTCAACGTCCAGATAGGATAATGTACACTCGCAGGCGGAGTCGTCACGGGCCTTCGGGGGAAGTGGCGATCGGGATAGCGCGTCAGCATCGGAGTGCTTTCGCCCGGAACGGTAAACCACGCGGATGTCATATTCTTGGATTCGCAATGCCCCGCGGGCAAGGCGATTGGATGGATCTTTGAGCGTCGACAGCCAACATAGTGCGTGGTGATCGGTCACTACGTCAAACGATCGGCCGTATAAATATGGGCGAAACATGCCAAGCGCCCACACAATGGCCAAACACTCCTTTCTGTAACGCTGTAATTGGTTTCCGCCTTGGTTAACGTGCGACTCGCGTATTCGACGACGTATTCTGTGTGGCCAGGTTGACGCTGTGCCAACACAGCGCCAAGGCCTACACCGCTTGCATCGGTATGGATTTTGGTTGGCGCTTGAGGGTCAAAATGGCGAAGAATGGGTGGCGTCGTGAGAAGACGGCGCAAGGTTGCGAAGGCGTCGTCACACTCTGGAGACCATGATGAGAGATCTCTAGCGCCACCAAGGATCTCCGTGAGAGGCGATATAATTGACGCAAAGTTTCGAACGAATCGTGGGAAGTAAGAGCAGAGGCCGATAAAACTGCGTAGCTCTTTCATAGTGGTAGGTTTTGGGAACGCAGTAACAGCACGTAGCTTCTCGGGATCCGGGCGAATGCCCTCCTTTGACACGACATGGCCTAAAATTGTGAGCTGACGAACAGCAAATCTACACTTCTTCAGGTTAAGTTGCAACCCGGCGTTGGTCCAGCAAGTGAGTACGTGCTCGAGACGGAGCAGATGCGTTGCGAAATCAGGGGCGAACGCCACAATATCGTCAAGATAGCAAAGACAGATTTTCCATTTGAGGCCACGTAGAACATTAACCATCATCCTTTCGAACGTAGCAGGAGCGTTGCAAAGTCCGAAAGGCATGACGGTGAATTCATACAAGCCGTCTGGTGTAAAAAAGGCAGTTTTCGGGCGATCGGCCTCTGCCATCGGAACCTGCCAGTAGCCTGACCGCAAACCCAGCGAAGAAAAGAACTCGGCTCCCTGTAAACAGTCCAGAGCATCATCGATGCGTGGTAATGGGTAGACGTCCTTCAGCGTGATCTTGTTCAAGCGTCGAAAATCAACACAGAAGCGGATGGAACCGTCTTCTTTTTGGGACGAGGACCACGGGAGAGCCCCATGGGCTTTGGGAAGGTTGAATGACGCCTCGACGGAGCATGTCATCGACCTGGTGTGCAATGACGCGACGTTCCGTAGCGGACACGCGATATGGTCTTTGTCGCAGCGGTGAGTGAGAGCCAGTGTCGATGTAATGCTCGACCGTCGATGCGCGGCCAAGAGATGGTTGCGCAACGTCGAAAGAACGGCGGAAGTGCTGAAGGAGTGCGAGAAGTTGAGATCGCTGCGAATGCGGCAGATCTTCAGCGATGAATGGGCTAAACACACCAGTGCATGTTGAGTCGGGTACGGAGAGGGCACTCAGTTCATGCACGGCAGTAGCAGGCGCTTCGTCGAGGACGGAGACAATTCGTGTTAAATCGACCGACTCGACGTAACCAAGGCATTCGCGGCGGAGCAGTGATAGCGGCAATGATAGATGATTGTAAATGGGCATCGTGCTGACACAGGCGGCAAGGTCAAGAGCTGCAAAGGGCAAAGGAAGCGCTTTCCGGGTAACAAAGTGATGAGAGGGCATGAAGAATACCGTCCCGTCGGATATGATACTACAGAAGACTGGTACGAACGCCGAAGAGCGCGGAGGAATACAGGTGTCTTCTTTCACGACAATTTTAGCGGCAGGATGAGCATCGACGGAGGCCAGGTCACCAAGGTGGGAAAGTTAAATCTCAGCCCTAGCGCATTTGATGATGGCGTTGTGGCGTGAGAGCAAATCCCATCCTAGAATAACGGCGAGGGAGCACGATGAAAGAACTATGAATTCAATCGTGTACAAAACGCCCTGTATGGTCACACGGGCAGTACAAGCAGCGGTAGGGCGAATGGCCTCAGCACTCGCTGTTCGGAGCGACAATCCAGACAGAGACGTCGTCACTTTACGAAGCAAACGGCAAAATCTTGCATCCATAACTGAAATAGCGGCAGTGGTATCGACGAGGGTGACTGTAGCGACATCTTCGATAAACACATCAATGACATTAGTAGGTAAAGGAGGAGGACTTCGGCATGTCGACACTTGCGCAGATCTTGCCTCAGGAACTGCGTCGTCTAGTTTCCCTGTTCGTTAGAGACGGGCCGTCGACGCATAGGGGAAAGCGATCGGCGACGTGGGGAGGGTGACCGGAGGCGCTCGAAGCGAGGACGGCGATCAGTCTGGGAGCGAGCTGGTGATGGGTCGAAGGATCCGTAAGGCGCAGGTGGATCAGGCGGCACATAGGGCACGCGGCGATCACCATCGAACGCCTGCGATCGGCGGCGGCAGAACCTTGCGACATGACCGGGATACCTACAGGCGAAGCATATAGGGCGATTGTCCGGCGTACGCTACGGGTTAGTGACGGCAGTGGTGGTCCAGGGGATGGGAGGGGGAGGGCGGTGCACAGGCTGCTGGAAGCGACGCACGGGCACAGTGCTAGGGGCCATTGCAGCAACCGTAGCATAGGTGAGAGGTGTAGCCACGACATCTTGCTGGTGAACAGCCGGCAGCGCTTCCGCGACTTCTTCATGGATCACGTTACGGAGATGAGACGGCAAAGTGCTGGCAGACTCCTGAGTAACGGACACCAGAGATAGCTGTCGTGCAACTTCTTCGTGGACGAAATCCTTGATTTGGGTTATCAGGAATGCTTGTTCTGGGCCCGTGGTCAGGCTGCAGAGTGACGCCGCATTCGGTGTGGGATGTCGCCTTGTCAGAGCTCGCTGCTTACGCAACTCATCATAGCTCGGGCACAAGCTGATGACGTCGCCAACAGTGCGTGGGTTTTTGGCCAGAAGCATCTGGAACGCGTCATCATCGATTCCCTTCATGACGTGCTTGATCTTTTCCGCTTCCGTCATGGCAGCGCTCACGCGCCTGCACAAATCTAGAACGTCTTCTATATAGCTGGTGAATGTCTCGCCCGTGTCCTGTGCGCGTGTACGCAAACGCTGCTCGGCTCGGAGTTTCCTGACGGCGGGTCGGTCAAATACTTCGGTAATCGAAGTCTTGAACACCGACCACGTTCGTATATCCCTCTCATGATTTCTGAACCAGAGACTGGCCACGCCCGCGAGATAGAATGATACGTAAGCCAGTTTATCTGAGTCATTCCATTTGTTATGAACGCTCACCCGCGCGTAGGACGACAGCCACTCTTCAACGTCGTTGTCGTCGGTTCCGCTAAAGATGGGAGGCTCCCGTTGGCGAACGGTACCAGGGCAAGGGGCGGGTGGCGGTGGAAGAGTCTGCTGGTCGGCGTCCGGCATGGCAGAGGGTAGCGTACGAGAACGGAGTTCCAGGATGGCAGAGTGGAACGTTACCCCGCACGGCTCCACCACTTGTAAAGGAGATTTATTGGGGTTCGTAGCGACCGCCGGTTCTACGATGCACCGAGCAGTTCCCGAGCTCGAGCTTCTGCTGTGCGCTTGATGCTGCCGATGCTGCTGACCCAGTGCGCACGTTCGTTATCTTCCTTACAATATTCTTTTCATACTCTTTTTAGATTTTAGATTATAGCCTTTTTCTCTCACTTTGAAACTTTCCTGTCCTCTCCTTATTTCCTTTTACTTCCGTTTTTTGGGGGGAAACAATGGTAAACGTTGTGTAACATAGCCACCCTTGGTTATTTATGTTCAGTTATAGCAGTGGCATACAACTGGCGTTTGCGGGACCGGTCTTCTCCCGATTTTGCAGCGTCAGCTGGTTGGGCTCCATGGGGGGTGGCAAGTGCTGCTGCGGAAAATTTGATCTATAACTACGGAAAATACTGTTTCCCACCTGTCTGATCGCCCATCACAAAGGATGCCGCACCGAAATTTTATGTTTCATAAATCTGCTAAGTCTTGGAAATGCGTCAAGTATGATCTATTGTGGAAGCGGACAAAATAAAATAAAGCACATAATCAGAGAAATCTCTGACCACACGTTTCACGCGGTTGTTCTTAAAAACGCCAAGTTGGTCATCGACTTGATTTGATTTTGTCGCTGTAACACTCAGACCCAAGTCACGCAAACACGTGGTCGCCACTGTCGCGCGACCACGTTGTACCCCTGTTTCTGGCGCGCACGAGACTACTGGAACTATTTACACGTCGTCGCTGTCTTCACGTCCGGTTGCCCATGCTTATTCCTCCACCGCACCCTAAGCTGCCCATATCCTTACGCGATTAACGCAGTGTTAACACGCAAATACACACAGATCCTCCATGTCTTGACAGTTTGTGTCCTTATGTTGGTTCAGATTCATTTTACGCCTTGGGACAAGTGTTTCGCCACACTGTAAACACCTTATTTGTAATAAGACTGCATATATTCTGGTTATTTTATTGTAGCTTGGCTACAACCTACAACACTTAGCGCAGCCTCAATTGTAATAGTTATTCAGTGTTTCAATGGATGCACATAATCCACGCTCTCAAATTTCCGCAAGTCCAAGAAATTCAGGCATTTCCCCTTCGGCTATGTGCGAAACTCCACGGCGACGCTCCAGCGTAACTCATTCGGCTAAGTTTTTAGAACATACTAATAAAACGCCAGCCAAAATTTTAACAACTTGCAAATATCAACGTTGAGGGAGTGCGCCCTATTCTTCTAAGCGTACTTACTGCACTTAGTTGTGACCTCTTTCATGCATTGTAGCGGAATTTTGATCTTGATTCAAACACTGCTAAAAGGTAGAAAAAAGGTTGCGAATAAGTTATTAGAAGGGTACACACCCTCAGCGTTAATAACTTAAAGTTGCCGAAATTTTAGAGACCTTGTGGAATAGAATTTTTAAAAATGCTACCCAATAAACTAGGCTGGTGCACAGCAGCGAAATTTAACAAATGGCTGCTGAGTGAATGTTACAAATTCTATTGTATGAGTAGGGCTCAAATTTATTAAATGTACATTATACTTGAGTAGTGAGGATGTTGCAATGAAGAATGTTGGTCTCACTAAACACCCTTTATGTAGCGCTCTACACACTGGCTAGTCGTGGAAGAGTATAGCACGAAATGGTGGCACATGCACGTTTGGCATTTGTGTATTACTGCTGTTTTTTAAGGAGACAAATCGCAAACTGAAAGCTGGGTGAGTTGGTAATTATGCATGGTAAAGTGCGAACAGATGTGGTGGAGTAAGCTCTCTAGTGCAATCGCTAACAAGAATTCAACTTATTGAATTGTGTATGACCTTTTTGCATTTCTCGCATGTTCTGTGAAAACGTACGCGCATGGGAGTGAGCAGGGGCGCATATATATATATATATATATATATATATATATATATGTGATTGCTTCCAGCAGTGAACTTAATTTTGAGTCAGCAAGGGTTTGAAAACAACGTAATACTTCGTTGTTTGTGTGCGCTACAGTTTTAACACAGCCAAACAAAATCAGTGTTTACATGCTATTTTTTCTCTTTTCAGCCAGGCCCCTGGCACAATCGAAGTGGTGTAAGTTAATTTAAAGCTACCTCAGCGTTAATGCAGTGCTGTTCCATTTAACTAGGAATGAGAAAAATGTCTATATCCTGCTGTGAAGAGGACATATGTTTTACTCACAGATTTGATGTTACCTTGTTTGTCGTTATGGTAATCTTTCGCACATAAAGAATAATATTCTTAATCGAGTGGTCAAGGGTTCGACTGCAAGTTCTATCAATGCGAGAGCCTTACCATACAACATTTACTAAACAGTACATTGGTAAAGAAACCAGCGAGACGAATGCGATATAGATCAATGAAATACTTGTGGTTCGGCAAGAGAGCCTGACAATAAAATAAAAATAGGTATTAGCCCTAATATGCTTCAAACCAAACATTCGTTCGACTAGTATTCCTGCTTTGGCTGGCTGCCTATCCGTAATTGCGTCGCGTGCTACCTCAGCGTATTTATTTATTTATCTATTTATATAGTTACAAGTTTATTTATTTTTTTTAGTTATTTACTTAGTATTTAAGCCGTCCGTTAGGCAGCCAAGGCAGAGGTGGATCAAAAGAAGAGTTCAGTTCAGTTTGTTACCTTAAAAGTCCCCCGTAGGGGCATTACATAAGGGGGGAGTTTTTTTATAAAATAGCGGAAAGCGTCGTGATATATTGTTATTTAACAAATTTGTCGGTTACAAGTTCTGTGAAAGAAGACGGACAAGTAGTAGTAGCGATGTTTGTATGAAGGCCGTTCTAGTCTGTGGTGGCACGGAAGAAAAAGGAGACTCTGAAGGTGGTTGTCATGCACGTGGGTGCAATTACTTATGAAAACGAACCTGACGTAAAGAAAGTCACAATGCGCATGAAACCGGAAAGTGAATACAGGGTATGGTGCATTACACACATAACTAAATACAGCGCAAAAAAAAACAATACAATGTTTAACAGCTGTATTGAGGAAATATGTATCTGGCCTGCCCAAAACAAATACTAGTACAAAGAATTGAGACAAAAAATTATGTTAGGCTTTACCGTAAGTTGCATTCGTCTTGGGCACTTGTGTAATGCAAGCAGAAAAGATGAAAATATGAGGATCCAAATCCCGTCACGCATAAAAAAGACGCGAAACAAAGTCCGAGGCAAATCAGGTACAAGGATAAGATAATTTCGCAATATAACGTTATATCAAGTGTCATGCACCAAATTGCTGACGATACAGCCGTTGCAAAAGCGTCTACAAGATTAAAACACGTGACTTGATTTGCAATTCTATTCCTTTCTGGGAAAGATCTCGGAATACAAAAGAAGATGGGTAGGTGACCGTTCTACTAAAAGGTGCTGCTACTACTAGAAACAGCAAAGGGTGCGTCACCTAACAGGAATCTGGTTGTAGAAAGTGGATCTCGCGCACCTTATGGCTGACGATGGAGCAAAAAAAAGTTATCAGTTGGCGTTCCTACGTATCATGGTACGCGTCACAAACTTTTCTGACTGGATAGATACGCGTTTTAGGACTTATCACAGGGTCCGCCAGTAGTAAAAAGCACGGCAATATCAACAAAGTCGGATTGAAGACTTATCAGGATAATATACTGCAGAAAGAGAAGAAAAGGAAGATGACATTTAACAAAAGCTATTATCAGTACATTTACATGTACCGATGTAAGCATATAATGTGTAGGTATATATTTATGTTTGTGTGCCTTACTTTATAACATCACATGACAAGGAGCGCTGATCGCTATCGCTCATTAAGACAGCAACTCAGGGTTGGTTCTACGAGGCCATTTCTAACTTCCGTTGAACTGCATAGCATGGTACGTATTTGTTCTTCCCCTTTGTCCCTAAATATGTTCTAAATAAAGTTGTATCCCCTATTACTATTACTACATTACTACCTTGCAATACAGAAAAAGAATGAGTGCCTTGCCAAATAATAAGAGCACTGGGCTTCGGTGCTGGAGGTTCATTGTTCGAGTCCTGCCATTCAAGAATGTTGCTTATGTTTATTTATTGAAATTTGTATATGCATAAATACATCCGGAACATAATAGCAGCGCCGACGCCGATGGTGAGGATTTCCCTTAGCTGTGCATGAAATTGATATCGAAGTACAATACAACAGGTGACCAAGGTCTCGTTTGTTTTTCTGAAATTTCGGAAGTACAGTTGCAGCCAATTTAAGTATACTCTTGCAGACATTCACGGTTACTTTATTCGGCACACTACTGAAGATTAATCCTACGCTGAATGGGACAAATATGACGGACCAAACACTGTCAAGTTATTCGTAGAATGCACTTGTGCGTGTGGTGAGTCATCTGAGAAGTGATCAGCTGACGCTGCTTAGTAGTCCGGCCAGCTGTCCTAGGACTGAGTAAGGAAATGCCACTGTCGGACACATACGCAAACAGTCCCCGTTAGAGAACATTGAGAATACGTCAAAGTGTGTGAATTTTCAAAAATTATTCAGTATTGACGCCTATGCGCTATAACTGCACGGATAAAATCCGCGTAAGTGCCTTTCAGAGTGCCTTTAAGCCTAGACTTGTTTCTTGACTTAGTTTGGTTCTAGACTTCCACCAAGTAATACAGGCAATAATCGGCTACATTTTCTCGTTGAATGAGCCTACAATGTACGCTCTGGCATTTGAAATGAGACTTTTGATAGCATCTACGTACATGTCACTAATAATTTTTGTTAAACTTTGCGTGGCTCATAAGCTGATTGGTAAACAGTTTACGAATGCTTGTTTGAATTTCTTACAATTTCTCTCTGTGCTGAAATACGGCAGCATAGTTTCTTTCCTCCCTAATTGTTCATGGTGTGCTCATCAAAAAACATACTGGTAAAATGCCACACTTTGCATCTTTCAGGATCGGAAAAGACAAGATGATAAAACAGTACGTAATGTCTTTATTTTTTCACGATCCTTACGCGCTCCGCTATGAAATATAAACAGTTGAAAGGCAAAACAGCGTGTATTTCACGTTGATAAAAATGATGTCTTCCTGCTTCAGTAGAGGGGAGAACGTGATGCATAAAGCATATAAATTATTGTGATTATATTATCGCTGGCATTTCCCCTGTGCGAGGGCAATGCACAGTTCCTCAATGGGCTGAAGGTGGAGTCACTGCGCATGAACATCTCTGACTTCATTCCTTGGCTGGCGAGAGTAGCAGGAGGATTGGACTTAAAACTGCATGATCTTCGCAAATGTTGCACATTTTTTAACTTGAAGGTCTCCGGCGAGGGTCAATGAAAGACGTTGAAACAAACCCGATACTTAAAACTACCGGTAATTCGCTACAACATAATTTTTTTTTTACAAATCGGTATATATACAAGTTAACGTTATGATATAAACAAAGATGCGGAAAGAAATCTGGCATTGTCAACCAATCCCCAGAAAGGCTAAGAACATCTAATAAATCTCTTGTTGACACGACCCAAAACTGCATGATATACCTATCATCATCATCATCAGCCTATGTTATGTGAAGTGAAGGATGAAGGCCTTTCCCTGCGATCTCCCATTGCTCGCCCTGGCCCAACCAACTCCAAGTAGCACCCACGAATTTCCTAATTTCATCACCTCACCTAGCCTTCTGCCGTCCTCTACTGCACTTCCCTTCTGCAGGCACCCGACCCGTAACCCTACTGATCTAACGTTTATCCAAGCTATGCAATAGATGACCTGGCCAACTCCGCTTTTTTTCTTAAAGTCAATTGGGATATCGGCAATCCCCGTTGGCTCTCTTATCCCCAACCGCTTTCATCCTGTGTCTCAACATTACACCTAGCATTAGTCGTTCCATCACTCCTTGCGTGGCCCTTAACTAGTTTTCGAGCTTCTTTGTAAGTTTCCAAGTTTTTTCCCTTATGTTAGCACCTGTAGAATGCACTCATTGAACATGTTTTTTTTTTTAAATCCTAATGTTGAGCTTCCAGTGAGGACCTGACCATGTCTGGCGTACGCGCTCCAATCTATTTTTATCCTTCGTTAAATTTCATTCTCATCACCAGAGTCCCTTGCGAGTAATTCACCTAATTAAAGGTACTTCTTCACAAACTCTAGAGGCTGAATGGCGATGCTGAACCAAAGGATCGCGGAATTTTCAGCGGGACCGATGGCGATGACGTTGAAGAGTGGGTGGCTATGTAGGAATGCATGAATGGAATCAACAGATGGCACCCTATGCTTATGCTAGCTAACCTGTTCTACGTAAGAGTCAAGGCAAAAGCGTGGTGCGAAAACCGGGAATAGGAGCTAACCAGCTGGGACCAATGCAAAGAGAAGTTAACAGAGTTGTTTGGCAAATCAGCGGCTGTAAAATTTCCGCAAAGCAGGAACTGGCCTCCAGTGTCCAATCCCCCCGGGGTACTATGTCTCGTACATCCAGGACGTGCTGGCGCTTTGTCGTAAAGCCTAGAACGACATGAATGAAGCTGAGAAGGTCGGGCACGTTCTGAAGGGCATTGCTGACGAAGACCTAAATCTTCTGATGTGTAAAAGCTGCTCGACAGCTGATGCTATCATCAAAAAGTGCTGACAGTTCGAAAAGGCCAAATGCTGACGCATCCTGCAACCATTTTCCACGCTTCCCAATACTCACGTAATGCTTGAAGGCCGGTATGGGGGAATGCAGGGAAGGAATTTTGCCTGCGTAGGCTAGACAGGGCGTGTGGAAAGAGCGTCTTGCTTGGCAGTGGAGCCCGCCTGCTGAAATCATGGGTTCGCGGCACTGAAATATTTCTATCTCGGCTATTAATGAGCCGACTTGAAAACTTTTTGCGCACAACGCTCTCTAGGGGACACATAACAACTTTCAGCCTACAACCAACATTTGCTAGGGGACCTCGTGAAGGGCTTTTTACCACCTTGAGCAGAATTCTGAATGCCTTGACCGCCAAAGCTCGTCTGGACCAGTGTCCTAGAGCGTTTCTTTGTCCCAAAGTTTCAGGTTGTCCAAAACAGCAGTCGATTACCACTGAGATAAAGTCCTATCCCGAAAAGCAATTTTGAGCTTCACGATTTCGTATCCCGGAAAGACCACATAGGTCATTGGCGCCACCGATACCCACGGCAGCCCACCGCTGTATGCGATTGGCAATTGTCGCCACAGGAAGAAGGCAAATAGAATGTTATCGCGAGGCAGCTGCGAAAAATGCAGTCGCACCTTTTTCGCATGTAGAATAGAGAATATTCGTGTCAGGCTCACCTTGCACAGTGGCTCTTCGGTTTGGGGGACGGTGGGCTCACGCATGTGAGTGGTGTCGTGCGTTTCTAGACTTCAGAGGAATTGGCTTCGTTTTTATGTGCCGGCAAAGCTATGAAAACAATGAAAGCTTGCAGTTTATATGTGGAGTGTCATTTTTTTCTACCCCAAGACCCACGAAAGTATCAAGCAATCACGCGTGCTTTAACAAGACAAGCTGTTTTTACTTCAAGACGCGCACAAGTAACAACTAAAACCACCTACAGCGACCTATCACTTCTGTCGCTAACGGCGTACGTTTCCGGGAATGTCTATTTCTCTTTTTTTTTTCTTGAGGGTAACCACGCTTGGACTTTCTTCTTTTCTTATAAATAAGATCTGTTCTCGAGATGCACGTTTGCTGTATGCAGGGATCTTGCATACTCCTATATGCTTCTAAATTTTTGCATAATTTCATTGTACTTCAGCAGGCTGTATTGATGTATACTTTCACGTCATTTATAATGTTTGTTGTGTGTATGGGTGTTTTTTCTCCGTTTTTGTTTTTAAGAGATCTATAATGACGCCTCTTCGGTTGAAATTCGGAACTCTCTCCTGATGCCAAGCCCACTCTCATTTTTAATGATTCAGCGATTGTCGGTATTTGAAATAAATAAGGAAATAAAAAGCTGTGTTATAATATCCTAGACTTTTTGATTCGTATATTTCCAAGTAATGCATGGCATTGAATGAAGCATTATTTCAAGAGTGCCTAGTGAAATACATTCCGCTGTAGTTTCTCTTTCAAACCATTGAATCTTTTTTTTTTCAGGGAAGAGAGGGTTGACTTCAATGTGACTAAGGTGAAGGAGTTTATGAGTGTCGATATCAAGACTCTAAAACTACGTAAGATACCATTATTTTTATTACTTTTTTGCGCCATGAATAGGAAATAAGAATAATGCTGAAACATGTATGTGGTTAAAGATGTATTGCAGAGTGTTTTTATGAGATATTTATATGTTACGTGTCACAAAATTTAAGAAATTTTGTACTTTGTTGATCACTGAAACCACTGGCATGACGTTTGCAGTTGTATTGACTAGGACCGAATATATATGAAATTTGGTTTTTACGGTTGGCTTCTAAAAATTAAAAGCGATGCATCCCTTAGCATCTGACTGTAAAATCCATATTCCAGAAAGCTCTACATAATAATAGTACTGCTAAATGCAATTATATTCCTGCAGTGATGGATTCTATGAATATAAGTTGTCATCAGCTGAACAACTTCTGCCGAATACAACAGGATGTAAATTGAGAGCACTGTACTTCATATATAATATTCCCAACAGTGTTTGAAAAATGCGATGCCAGCATCACTATCCAGCAGGAAGTCTAACGCACAAAAGAAGCCTTCAAGGGCGGTGCAAGAACAGGACGCTTCACACCTTCCCCTTCGTTGTGCGTAGATGAAAACATCAATTGTGTGCACTACTGCTCTCAGGGACTCCCAAAATGCCTATAGACCCCGAACATTGCCTGGAGGTACACTAGATATATAAGTTGGAGATTCAACACCTCCAATAGAGAGTGACATTTCTCTAGTTTACGTGCAAATATCGCTGATGGCATTCTCAAAAGTCCGCTTTTTTACATTGAAAAGATGGTATAAAAATGTCTATGATGGACATTCGTTGCATTTTTGGATATTTGTGTAAGATTAAACTGCGCTGTAACTGAGTTACTAAGACGAAATTTTGTACATTCACATTACTGTGTGGGAATAGTATATGTAGCATACTTTTATGCACTGAAATTAAATAGAACATAAGATTTCAATAACATAGAAAACAAATAGAATCTCACGACACTGCCTGGGGTATCGGGGCTTTTGCTTATTGCGTGCTATGTTGAATATTGCGTCCTCACTAGGCGCTATGTGACAGGTGCAAGGGGGAATACGCCACACATAAAGATCCCATCCTTCGCTTGAACGCGTAAGTATTCACGCGCACCAGCATCGCGGGCGTGCAGAGCCCCTATTCTTCGGGATGTCACACATGGTACAAGTGGATAATGACATTAGCTCATATTTTAGGAGGGAACCGAACGCGTAAATAAGAGAGTGGATGCAAACATGCCAGATACTATGATGATGTGGACTATACTTTGAACAACGGAGAGAACCTGTTTCTCATATGTAAACTAAAAACTTCCTCTGGGAGGACAACTATTCCTGTGTGGTGTAAAACGTTGCGTCAGGCAAGTGTTAGCTTGGCCCAAATAGATCGGAAGGCATCTCACATCATGCATGTATATATATATATATATATATATATATATATATATCCATATATACTTGTGTGGGTGTGTGAAGAAAAATCTGAACATGCAAATTAATACATGATGGAATAATTATTAATTAACTACAAATTAGTTTTCAACGTTGCGGCCTGCAAAAGACCGGCCTTTATCAAAAGTAAATTTTTTCCTATATGTTATGAGTTGCAAGAAACATTTATTTTTCAGCTATGTATATATATGACGAACTTTACGCGATGCTGTTATAACAGTGTGCACCAATGAAGTATTCCTACCAATTCGTGCTTGAACGATATCCTATGTACATTCACAATACGCTATATGGTAGCCCAATAGTAATGTAGATAGTATGTCCTATAAAGTGCCATGCTTTTGCTTAGGTACGCGAGACGTAGCATGTACGTGACTTCAAGACGCTGACGTTTGGATCAGTCATAGACGTTCAAGAGACGTTTGTGATTCACGGGTGTAGTGTCACGACTCTTGACTCCTGAGCAAACATTTCGACAAAGAGAATGTAGCATTGAGAAGAAAACTTGAGGTTACAGCTAATAATTTTTCCAGAGGGTCATAGCCAACGATTACTCTTAGGTTTACGAATACTCTTTCGAGCTGAAGTCGCAACGCAAGGAGCCCAAAAATGAAGTAGAGCAAATGGCAAAAATTTTTCGAGAGAACAAATCAATATTCTAAGTGATGTTGATCCTTCATTGGAATGATGCACCTCTAAATCATACCTTGAAGCCAAACTTTTAAACAGCTTTTCGGCATTGAGACCCGGAAGCGGCTGTAAGATTGCATGTGCTGCGTGGGACCAAACTTATCGAATGAGGGCTGCTAAATTTACCACCATTATAATGGCGCTGCGCGCTCTACTTGATTGTGCGTAACTTTTTCGCACAATTCAAGACGGTTCTGCAGCACACTACCTTTACTGCTAGCATGATTATGTCATAAAAACATTTTCTTTCTTTCCCAACCGTAAACTGGTGCTTTCGGTTGGTCACATTGGTGATGTGCCTAAAATTGAAAAGGAAACGACATAACTGTTGAAGCGTTTCCGAAAATGAAACTTCCTGGATGTTTTCAGCAATGGAAGACGGAATGTGACCGGCCGAATGTGTCTAGTGGGGAACATATTTATACTGAGCTCATTGGTGTGAGAAAGTTTGTAATAGAATTTTCAATGCGTACTACGCGGAATTCGGCGCCGACATTAAAATTTTTTGAGATCACATATGGGGCTAAAATTGCATTTTGTTTCATCCAGCAAAATTTGCTTCGATGCACATGACTTCGGTGTGTTACAGTGTTATGCAAGTGTTAGCTTGGCCAAAAAGCATTTTTTTTATCACAGATACGCACGCCACTTAAAAAATTTTGAAAGTTCGTACTGTTTTTGTCTTGTGTTTAGAACGTGTCTTCAGAGTGTTCAGCGCTATTTAAAATTGCTGAACCACGTGCTAATTCTACAATATTCGACTTCATGACTAACCCACAGCAATAAAGGCACGGAGTTAGTAGAAGTAGAAGTACGGAGTTTTATGACTAATTAGACGTTCTTGCGTTCGATTAGGTCATTGTAACTCATGCAAGAATATGGCGATAAGCCGAGCAGAAAAATAACAGAGATTAGGTGCAACGAGTGGATGCAAACTTGCCCAACTCACACTAATTTTATTTGGAGACCCGCTATCTAATTATTTTCTGGCTGCCTAGGAGCAGGAATATTCCTTTTTTTATCATTTAAAATACCTTATGCACGCCTCAGTAAACAACGTCCATATACAGCAGGAAAAGCGTTTTTTGAGATTGGCCGCAAACCTTTAAGATAGCCATTCAAATCTTACTAGAAGCTACGTTCTGTATCTTAATTATTTTATTTTGGCGAAAGTACTATTATTCGGCACGTTCCACTGAGAAGATAATGGCTAAAAGCAGAACAAACTTTTGCAAATATCATTCGAATAAGGCCCCGAAACTTGTGCAGAATATTTCTGAAGCCATAATGAAAAAAATTACAGGTCTACCGTACTGTGGGGGGTACGTAGATTTAAGATAACGTATCATTAGATCGCACAAAGAGAACTACAGCTTACAAGGGACCTGTAGCGGTACTACGTAGTAAAGGTTGATACGCGCGGCAACAGTACAATATACACAGGTGGTTTATTCTGTGTAAGTTGAAGGTACTTCTGGACTCTTACATATGTTTATTGCATCTTATTACTAGCCGTGCCAACAGACAATGTACCAGAAGACTTTCCTCGCACTTATGTTGTGTTGAAGGCTGCTCAGGATTGCCTACTTGTCTCATATGGTGAATCAAGTGATGGTAAGAGTTTTGCGCATCGCATAAGCCCATTCGCAGTAAAATTTTAGATAGACCACAAATCTCTCACAAGGTGCATTATCTAGTGGAACGAGTGCCATCTTAGTGATTATTTGATGGCGTGACCCATATTTTCCTCCTTTCCTAACCCGGGCGTCTTTTTCGCGTGGAACATAATTCTGATCTAGGCAGGAACTTCATTTGAATTTGGAGGGAAGTGGAGGAATTGGTTTCTATTATGAGATAATAATTTTTCCAGGCCACAACTTCAACTCCGCCTTGTCATTCCTGCGGTGTGTTTGTTGAGCAGGGAGGTTTACACTCGCGAGGCAGATAGCCTCTAGTCAAAATGTGCGCTCGCATAGACTGACTTTATCCCAGCGGCAACAAGCACTGAGAAGAACGGTACTTTCGGAGCAACATAACCACGCTGAGCACATTACTAATTCATAAACAGTATCTCACCTTCAGACGCTTGTTCTTTGTGCTGGGATGAGGTTCTCACAGTAACACTGGTGCATGGTCCTCGACAGCGCTAAATAGTGAGCTGACCTTAGGCTTTGACAGGCCTGGCAGCTTCTGCTATCTTTCCGGAGTTCGGATAAATTACGTGGGGAAAAATGTATTCGTGTTTCTTGAAAGGTCTAGAAGTTTGTATTAAACACAATATTTGCTTCGTTACGATCATATCCACTTGGCCCTTGTTCAATAATATTTACAGTGTTGGCGATATCGGTAACAAACACCGCTGCCCTTTAGTGCATAACTGCGTACAAGACCATCGAACACAAGGGGTCGAAGTTACAAAGCTTTTTTTTTAAGTGGTCGTCGCCATTGGCTGGGCGTGTTTCCTAACAATACGTGCAGCATTACAATTGGCAGAAATTTGTTCTCACGAACAGTTCTAATGTAAGAGCTCCTTGTGAATACGGGATTTTTTCTTCCGTTTCGCGAATGAATTACTACGCTTTGGTTCCTTTCTGACATTTCACAATGGTTCACTCTCGACATACTGATTGTTCACTCGTTCAGAATCAGCATATGGGTTCGTTGTCAGTGATGTCGACTGTTATACTTGTTATAACGCCCAAGTCGAAACTATTCTTACGGTGTAACGGGCAGCGTACATAAAAAATCGCTAACGCTAGAATTGTTAGTAATGGCAGCTTTCAGCCAATCCTTATGCTGAATACCATATTATGTAAAGCGGCAAGCCGGTACCGAAAATGATTGACGAAGGAGAAGCTTTCTGGATACGACCCACCCTCTTTTCATTGTTCACAAAACGATCCATTATGCCGTTATAAAGTCTAATATGTTTGAAATGTACAAGTCACGGGGTAGTATTGTCATATGTGTTATCCATCATTTGTAATAAATGCAACTTACTGCAACATATAATGTATACAACGTTGCAGCGGTAAGACAAATATAAAAAGAAAAGCTGATTCTGTAATCCGCAAAACGCCGACATTGTCAATTTTTCACAAAATTTTTGATCTTTATGTTTATGTTGAGTGCCTTTAGCGATGTTTTTTGTCCAATGGAAACTGTTCATTTCTTAAACGAGTGCCAAATATCAGGCATAATTTTCCACTTATCTCTACTAGCTGAACAAGATGCCTGCCTTAACTTAACAGGCACTGAAAATGAGATACATAATAGTTAAGCATTTATTCAATGTCTTAGGCAGTGTAATGTGTACATTATTTGTGAATAGAAAGAAAACAGAATTGAGTAGAAATAAACAATTGATGCCTGTCCGTGATGCGTTTGAAGATCTGTACTGCCCAAAATTCAAATACCATCCACTTCCCATCATCCTTAGAGTCAGCGCCACGAGTAGCACCCAAGCAATTGCGCAAAGACGCAGCATAACAGTGTGTTTACCGTCTTTCCCATAAAAACTGTGTTACCGAAGTGCCTGTCATCTGGCGATCACTGGGCGCACACCGCAAGGCACTTGGTAAAATGCCTCCACCAGAAAAAACAATCACTGAACAAACGTGTCCCTTCCGGAGTACGTTACAGATCGAACTGCAATATAATAGGAGCGCCGCTAGCGCTTAAATCAGATATGGAATTAGAAAATAGCCCCTTGCCCGCTAACAATGGTTATAGGAAACCTACGTTACACTGCAGTACCACCTCATGTTGTTGTACTATACCGTCTTGTTTTTTCCGCTTTTTTATTTACCAAAGACTGGTAATCGCTGGTTTGCGGAGTCTTTGCCCTGTATTAAGAAGTGGAACTAAAGTTGAAGTCCACTATGGACATGAATTAAATGATGTTTGTCGAAAACACGCCGAAAGAAACACAATGTGCTCCTTGGAAGCGTTCATAGCAGGCGCCATTTATATGTAGTCAAGCATGGGTGAAAGTTATGACGCATTTCAGGATGCAGGAGTTGGGCTCTATATAACAGCATTGAAGTTGCTTCGGCGTATGATTTTCAATGTAGAACAGTGTTATCATTGGCAAAATGCGCCGTGTAACGACATAAATAGTTTGTCACCGGCAGCGGCTTTTGTTCCGTTCAGAATGTCCATGTAGCAAAGCATCAGAAACAAAAATGGTTTTTCGTAATTTGGCTACAGGCTCTGTACCATTTGTTCTTCCTTTCCCTTTCTGCGATAGGGCAAAATCTGTTTCAAAAGAAATAGCTATTTTTAAGGCATTGCTTTTTACACCTCATCCCATTTTTTCGAGAGCATAGTACAAGGCATTCTTACTTGGCTTGGCTGGATGGATTTATTTTTTATATGCCCCTTGTTTTTTTTCGGTAATGTAAGCAGTGTAAATAAAGTGGTAACTAGTTTTCGCCATACCCCCCCCCCCCCCCATAAAAAGTTGTCAGCAGTTTATGTCGTGCGCCTGATTCTCTCTCTCAGCGTCTATTGAAGTTTCTTACCCTTTTGGGTATCGTTTACTCCTGCTTTCAGGACGGCCAAAGTGTATGCTTTGGGGATTATCCAGAAAGAATGTTAACGAAGATACTGACTGCTATAAGGCCCTGCCCTCGTTGTGCCTTTCAAAAATGTACGATTTGACGGAAGCTGACGATCCGTGTCAGCAATTCGATGTTGGCGAAGAGAGACGGAACAAGAAAGCAAAGCAGGAGGAAGAAACACTTTAGTGCCATGTCCAACAAATTTTCGAAAATAAAGGAACCTTCTCAGCGTGCCCTCATCCGTTCTTTAGAACGTTCACAATACTACTCTCCCAGCTACGGATATCATACGATTCGTCCAGTAATCACGTAACTTCTGGTATTTCTACCAACTGCTTGTACAAGCAATGCTGAACACATAGGACTGTTTAATCGCAGACGAAATAGGCCGGGAACACAAGCCGCGTAAGCGGCTCCGGATGAATGAGAATGCTAAGGAAAAGCGAGAAGGAACTGAACATTACACCTGCTAAGCTTAGTGACTTGGTTATTTTTCAAAAAATGGTGTTATAAAATAGTTAAAGGTCGAACAAGCAGAATATTACTCTACAGCTTTGTCAGTTTCAAGTGTCAGATAACGTAAAGTCGTAATACCATTTCAATAGAACGCAACGCAGCTAAGGCTGAGTATACTTCTCTCACTGCTTGCATTTCGAGAAGACATTCTCCGTCATTGACGAAAGGATTATATGATTTCGAGTTCTGTATTGCTCACGCTTTATCAATTCTTTTCAATGCTCGCTCTTTCATGGTGAAAATGTTTACGCTATAATTTCATAGCGGGCGTCAAAAGTTCGAACCTATTTAGCCCCAAAGAAGCTTAGGGACATTCCAGCAACTAGCCACTGTAGCGAATTACCAGAACTAATGTCTAAAGGAATAATACGTGGCACACTGGACGTCCAGATGTACACACCTAAGTTATTGGATTTAACCTCATGGTAATATGCTGAAGTTTATTATATTAAGTAGCCATTCTGTAAAATGTGTTCAAGATTCAAAACAAATTTGTGTGGCAGAAGTGCTCAATGCCTTCCCTACATGCGCAGCTTCCGAACCTGTCACGACTTGATATAAAAATGACCATAGATATACCATATATTTTGTTTACGTGCATGAATAATAATGATCAATTATGATCAATTATTGAATAATGATCAAAAAAGTGTTCTCGCTTAAACTACTGGACTACTGGGCTCTGATGCTCGAGCGCTGTCAGGATTCCTTAGTGTACACATTCGCAACTGAATTCAGTATAAAAAGGATTACATGAAGACAATTAAGTGACATTTCTGAGTTGATTACGGTAGGGTCATGATGACAGCCTGACGTCGTTAGCTTGAGGTTAATGAGATTCCTGGGAGCTTATGAAGACGATAGCTTGGCGATGATTCGTATGAGGACGACTGTGTGACAACACTAGCGCGACGACGATGACGTTACGAGGATGGCGTGGCGATGGCAATAAGGCAGGAACGGGATAACGAAACTGAGAAGATGATGCTGCGACTTCGACGACTCGACATTAACATGACGACGACTGTATGACGAAAGCGCAAAAGGATGGTGACACAATCCCGATTGAGTGGTCACAGGTTGATTACCATACATTGATGGAGTGACAACGATAAAACGATGCCGCCCTGTCGGCAATGACATGACAACGACTATGAAAACAATGGTGTGGCGGTAAGAGCATGACGATGACAGCGTCACGCGGTTGGTATTATGAAACTCTGAAAGTACAACGATTGCGTGACGACGCCTGTACGGTGACGTGGGTGTGGTGATGTCAGCTACAATTACCTGACGAGGCTGTAATGAAGACACTGGAAAGACGAGGAGGGCATCATGACGAGCACAATAACTGCGATGGCGGCGACGACAGCATTGCGACAACGAATGCAAGACGACGACGTGTCACTTCAGCTTGGCACAGAATACCTTGGACGATGCAGGGCAGAACGTTTGCGTGTGTTCTAAAGCCGGACTTAGACTATTGAAAGAACGGGCCCGAGTCCGGCCCGGGCCCGTGCAGTGCTCTAGTATTAAAGGTTTAGATTACCGAGCATCCATTTCAAGTTACTATAAATGTTTATGCACAGTTCGAAAAAAATGCTTCTTTCTTATTTTGAAGTTAATAAAAGCTTGGTGAGTTGGCCTGCAGCTTGTTTTTATGTATTGTACAATGGTTTCTTTATAAGTAATGTTGCATATATACCAACAGCAAAACACACCAGAGGGGTGTTTCTATTTTTGTGGCACATTGGGACCAAATGGAATAGCTTTGATCGGCGAGTCGCACCCACAGGAAAGCTCAAATCCCTGCTGCCAAAAAACGAGAACACAAAAGGAGAATATAAAGAAGTTGTGACAAGAAAACGAGGGAATTCTTTTTTTTTTATTTTTCAGCATCATCATCATCATCATCATCAGCCTGATTACGCCCACTGCAGGGCAAAGGCCTCTCCCATACTTCTCCAACTACCCCGGTCATGTACTAATTGTGGCCATGTTGACCCTCCAAACTTCCTAATCTCATCTGCCCGCCTAACTTTCTGTCGCCCCCTGCTACGCTTCCCTTCCCTCGGAATCCAGTCCGTAACCCTTAATGACCATCGGTTATCTTCCCTCCTCATTACATGTCCTGCCCATGCCCATTTCTTTTTCTTGATTTCAACTAAGATGTCATTAACGCGCGTTTGTTTCCTCACCCAATCTGCTCTTTTCTTATCCCTTAACGTTACACCTATCATTCTTCTTCCCATAGCTCGTTGCGTCGTCCTCAATTTAAGTAGAACCCTTTTCGTAAGCCTCCAGGTTTCTGCCCCGTACGTGAGTACTGGTAAGACACAGCTGTTATACACTTTTCTCTTGAGGGATAATGGCAACCTGCTGTTCATGATCTGCGAATGCCTGCCAAACGCACCCCAGCCCATTCTTATTCCTCTGATTATTTCACTCTCATGATCTGGATCAGCAGTCACTACCTGTCCTAAGTAGATGTATTCTCTTACCACTTCCAGTGCCTCGCTACCTATCGTAAACTGCTGTTCCCTTCCGAGACTGTTAAACATTACTTTAGTTTTCTGCAGATTCATTTTTAGTCCCACCCTTCTGCTCTGCCTCTCCAGATCAGTGAGCATGCATTGCAGTTGGTCCCCTGAGTTACTAAGCAAGGCAATATCATCAGCGAAGCGCAAGTTACTAAGGTATTCTCCATTTACTCTTATCCCCAATTCTTCCCAATCCAGGTCTCTGAATACCTCCTGTAAACACGCTGTGAATAGGATTGGAGAGATCGTATCTCCCTGCCTGACGCCTTTCTTTATTGGGATTTTGTTGCTTTCTTTATGGAGGAGTACAGTGGCTGTGGAGCCGCTATAGATATCTTTCAGTATTTTTACATACGGCTCGTCTACACCCTGATTCCGCAATGCCTCCATGACTGCTGAGGTTTCGACTGAATCAAACGCTTTCTCGTAATCAATGAAAGTTATATATAATGGTTGGTTATATTCCGCACATTTCTCTATCACCTGATTGATAGTGTGAATATGATCTATTGTTGAGTAGCCTTTACGGAATCCTGCCTGGTCCTTTGGTTGACGGAAGTCTAAGGTGTTCCGGATTCTATTTGCAATTACCTTAGTAAATACTTTGTAGGCAACGGACAGTAAGCTGATTGGTCTATAATTTTTCAAGTCTTTGGCGTCGCCTTTCTTATGGATTAGGATTATGTTAGCGTTCTTCCAAGATTCCGGTACGCTCGAGGTCTTGAGGCATTGTGTATACAGGGTGGCCAGTTTTTCTAGAACAATCTGCCCACCATCCTTCAGCAAATCTGCTGTTACCTGATCCTCCCCAGCTGCCTTCCCCCTTTGCATAGCTCCCAAGGCTTTCTTTACTTCTTCCGGCGTTACTTCTGGGATATCGAATTCCTCTAGATTTCAGCATCAAAGCACGGTAGAGTGCGGAACTTGAAATGTTGGGGTTCCACGTTGATAGCAGGCAAGTGCTTTTTGCGAGGCGCTCTTCTTTTAGTTCCTTTTTTCTCACAGTGCTTATGGGTGCAGTTATATGTAAGACCTACGCATGGTAAGACCCCCCCAGAAATATCATGCCTGCGTTCGGGCAGAATCCAGTGCCTTAGTAGGGTGAATGCCAGCAACGAGCGCCAGACTAGTTGAATGTTGTTGTATGGCAAGGGCCAGTGCTAATGTTTTCGAAAATTGTGGCAATTATGTTTATTGGTTCCTTGATAACTTACTATAGGATAAGTTGACGTTTGAATGGAAAAGTATTGAAAATGTCTTTGTACAAAAGAAGAATAATCATCGCTTTATTATTGCATTCTCAAACCATTTTCTTCGATGTTCATACATATTTTTTCTTTGTGCTACCAGATTCATAATAACTATCCGTCATTTTCAATGCTTTTCAACATAAAGTCCAAATAAAGGGCCAAAACTCTAATCCCACATACAGTTTCTGATGACAACAGAGCTTTATGGACGCATATATACGGCTACTCATTTGCCAAAGAGAGCTTCCGTTGATATTGTCGACAAGTTAATGGAGAGAGGTTGTTCTTGGCAAACAAAAAAAAAAAGCATCCGTGAGTTGCAGTTGAGTAGCGCCGGACGCCATGAAAATGCAAAGTTCAGCATCAAGGCGCCAACGTATCATAAGATAATGCATCGTCTTTAGCAGATTTACAGCAAAAACGCTGCTTTCGCCATGAATATTTTGAAGAGGCGGTTGCTTTCTCGGCATACATAGATATGTTGGTTTGAAAAGTAGCATAGGATGCAACTACGAAAGTAATAAAATAGGTTGTGTGAATGTTTTGTTGTATGTTTGATTATGACTTAACGCGGGTATAAATACATCTACCCAGCTCTTTCTAACGGTAAAAATTTCTGCGCGAATATTAGAGCTGCGTGCGTTTGTTAGAATAAACTCAAAAATATTCTGTAAAAGTAAGGTGTTTGGAAGGATGACAGGATATTTCCAATGCTGGTCACTAAACATTTGAACTAAGTATTTGGCCAGCCACATTGCCGGTGAACTGGTATGAAGAATACAAAAAACAAAAATCCCAGCAACTTTTTAAAATAACCATTACCAATTTTTTCGCTGCCATAAAATAAAACGTACAACGGGTTTCTGCTCAGCCGGTCAAATTTGTGCGCAAGGCGCATTTTTTATGGACAGCTTGTTTTGCCGTGGCGTTTTGCCAGCTTGTTTTGACAGCTTGTTTTGCCGTGAGCAAACTTTGCCGTGCAAAGTTTGCCCTTCTAGGCTACAATGTAATAGTAGCCTGAGCCTCTGCAGTAACATGTCTAATCGTAGATGCTGACTTGCTACGTTCACCTGACACCAGTGCAGAATAATTGTCTAGCAAGTGTTCCTTTCCACCAAAACCGGACCTCACTTCAGAGTTTCTTTGCCTCTATCTCCTTGTTTAACATTGGTATCTCGCAGAGCAGATGTAGTGGCGTTTTCTGCACATGCAAAGCACTTGGCAATTGCCGTGTCGTTTCTGGTAAGCAATTTATAGTCAAATGTCTTGCTTTGTAGCGAAGCTTTCTTTGTCACAAGTTGGGTTTGAAAATTTCAATGAAATCCTAATAGACAGTAACCAACGGCTTGAATGGAACATGTAATTTTTATGTATATTTAAATTGTGGGACTTCGTAAACTTAAACATCATTACTCTTACTTTTCGGTACATGCACCGATCCTTGGAATTCTGCCTTCGCTACTATGCCGTTGTGTGGTGTCTCGATGCCGCCATTCCATTGATACGCGTCGAGATATTTTGCGCTCAGGGATTTTTACAGACAGTTGCATTCGTGTATTATTTTGAATGCAGGAACTTGGGAGGCTCCTGGGGCTATAAGATATGCACAGTTTCATACGTTGTGAATAAATAAGGTACGTATTTCTAGTGTAATATCGAGTGTTGGTAACCGTTTAGTACACATCACCATCTTTTACATTGATTGTGTCTTTTGAAACAAAAACAGTATAAAAGGAGCGGCTCAACGCACGGTTTTCGGCATTTGTATACACCAAATTACCGTGTACATGGAGAGTGCTCTTGTTATCTTGTTAAACACTGAAATTAGCTTATTTGTGTCGTGGAGTTCCGTGCAGGCTCTGAAACCGATTAGAATTCTTGGGAAATTTCACTCAATTTGTAGGATGTTTTTTCTCTACTAACATCTTTTCTATAACCAGTGAAGAAGATATCTCGTAGCTTCTGGATCTAGATATGTCATGGTTTCAGACACTCTGAGCAGACATGTGCCCTAACAGACAGCTTCGGCTCTGTGCGTTTGATAATGCTTAGCGCCCATTCGCGGTCAATGCCCATCATTGGATTTGGTAAGGTGTCGCAATGGGTATGCAGAAATAGACATACAAATGCATCTACCCCCATATTCGCCAATAACGGCCGCTTGATGAGTAACTAGCAGTATGTAGCTATTGCCGCGTTGCCGTTAGATGACGTGGCGTGTGCTAAGACAGCACGAAAGAGTTGCCCCGTCTACAACACACGCTTTATACAATATGTCAATGCATCGTTCAGTGAGCCTTATGTCTCCATGCCTCGTCCAAAGATGAATACCACTCAGGAGATTGAAGAAACTATTTGCCACTGCACCTTGGCCGTTGGCCGGCGCTCTCCTCGAGAAAATACGCACGAGAAGCAAGGAACGCGTGCCATTGAAACGGACCAACAATGATCACAATTTTTTTTATATGGCACAACATCATAACATACGTGTCATAACCTACTCCAAATCTATGATGAAAAGTATTTCTATTCGCCGTGAAGCCGCAAATGCTCTTAAAATGATGGATGGACTGCCACTGTTTTACATTGAAGTAGGCACAACAGCCGTCGTGGCGTTACACTGTGGACCTGCATAAATTATGTGAGATTATATAGCGTGAAAACGAAGATGGCTCCAGTGCGCCATACATTTTAAACAAAATTTTCACAGAATATACACAAGATACCGACAACGGCAGGATTTTTGAAAGTTTGCGTAAATGTGATGTTTGCTCTCAACATGTCTGCACACCAGTGTAGTCAACAACTGCATTTTGGCTTCTTATAAAAACATGATGAATGGTATTTTTTTCAGGATACAAGTTCGACGAACACTATCAGAATAAAATTCCCTTCCCCAAAGCATTTTTCTGTACCCAGGTTTCGCGAAGAAACTCCACCATTTTCTTTTCCATTCTTGGTCCTTGTATTCATGTGCCGACTTTGTTGTACTTTTACATGTGTGTGTGTTTGTGTGTGCGTGCATGCGTGCGTGTATGTGTGTGTGTGTGTGTATGTAATCACTCTCCTGCTGGATTTCATTATTTTTTACTGTAGTTCATTTTGCATGGGCCTCCTTGGCCTGCAACCCCGCAGGGGCGTCTGCGTCAGCAGGCGTTTGGTGTGTTGCGACACCACGTACCCGAGCACACGAGGGTTGGACCCTCCCGCGTGTAGCCGTGCGCGGCTTAGCCGTGTCCGGGGAAAAGGGGATCCTGGGGGTTGAGCCAATGCCGGGTGTTTGGACCTTTACGGCCCCTCGGCGGCGGCAACACACCCCTTTGGCCTCGGCTTCACGTAGACGGCACCCCCGGACTGACCCACCCGGGGGAAATCGGTAGTTGCCTTTTCCTGTCTCTCTCTCCCTCCAATCTTCGTCTTCCTCTTACATTTCATCTTTCCTGTCTCCTTCTAGCTTCCGCTTACTTCCAATTTTTTCAGGCAGCAAGGGTTAACCTTGTGTGAATAGCCAACCTAGGTTATTTCATATTTGGTTATAGTGGTAATGTACAGCTGGCGCTTGCAGGCCGTGTCTCACACGCCCTGCAGCGCCCCCTTGTAGGACTCCACGGTGGGTGGCTGGCATTACTGCCGAAATTACAATCTCCTATGGCTGCTTCCTTTCCCCTACTACCTGATCGCTCCCTGAAGAGGGGGCGCACCGATGATGTCTTAGAATTTTTCGCCCGTCAAAAATAAACTTTTCCACGCTTCCACGTAGTCCACTCCGAAACACCAAACAAACCCGTACGAACAATCTCACCATTTCTCGTGTCTAAGTCTCTCACCCAAGTTTTTGGTACAGGTTACAAAGCATCCAGAATGGCAAGCGGTGATCTCCTCTTGGAGCTCCGAAACAAGAAGCAATATGAGAACCTACCGAACCTAGTATCATTTGGCGACGCCAAAGTGACAGTAACTCCGCATCGTACTATGAATACCACCCGTGGCGTAGTCTCCGATGATGATCTCTTGGAGCTGACTGAGGCTGAGCTCTTGGAGGGCTTCAGTGAGCAGAACGTCGTCAACGTTAAGCGAATTAAGATGAGGCGTGACAACAAGGAAATACAGACCAAACATCTGATACTAACTTTTGGCACAAGTGTCCTGCCCGAGTCCATCGAGGCCGGGTATATCAAGCTCCGTGTTCGGCCATATATCCCTAATCCCCTGCGTTGCTTCAAATGTCAGCGTTTCGGTCACAGCTCTCAGAGCTGCCGAGGCCGCCAAACCTGCGCTAAATGCAGTGCTAATGAGCACACTTCTGAATCTTGTGAAAACTCTCTCCGCTGCGTAAACTGTGAAGGCGAGCACGCTGCATACTCGCGGTCGTGCCCATCTTGGAAGAAAGAGAAGGAAATTGTAACAGTTAAAGTAAAAGAAAACATAAGTTTCAAGGAGGCACGCAGGCGGGTATCGTACCTGCCCAAGAAAACCTTTGCCGATGTGGCGCGTCAGGGGGCAGCGTCACAACGGCCTCCGGCGGCTGTCCGACCCACAGGCAGTGAGTCGGCAGTTACGCCATCTGCCCCCGCGGCGGTTGCAGCTAGCGCTGCTCCGTCGACGCAGAATGAGGGACCACCGACCCCGAAGGTGGCCGCCGCCGAGGCTGTCCCAACCTCCCCGGCCCCTTCCAGCGCTGGCAACAGCCGGCGCAGCCAGATCCCTCAGGGAGCCCCATCGACCTCCGGGCTGGTGGGCGCAGGGGTCTTGCCCTCCAAGGCGGGACTCTCTCGGGAAACATCTCGCTCGCAAGAGCACGTGTCCGGCGCCTCACAAGAGGCAATGGACACTACACCCATCCTCAAGGCGCACCAAGCGCCTAAGGAGCGTCGAGGTTCTCTCGAACGCTTCAAAAAGAGTAAAACCCCGGTTACAGGGCCTCGAAAGAGCTCTGGAACCTAAGCTCTGAAATCTCTGTAATTAATACATCTGTTTCCGTATACACAGCACTTATTTACTACCAATATGGATACACCAATAATTCAATGGAACGTCAGAGGACTTCTCAGGAACCTTGATGACGTGCAAGAGCTTATCCAAAAACACAATCCAAAAGTGCTGTGTCTACAGGAAACACACTTAAAACCACAACACACAAACTTTCTCCGACCGTATGTCACGTTTCGCAAAGATCGCGATGATGCTGTCGTATCATCAGGCGGTGTTGCCATTTTGGTTCATAAAAATATTTCCTGTCAGCGTTTACAGCTACAAACGCCTCTTGAAGCAGTGGCGGTTCGAGCTGTTCTTTTAAATAAACTCGTCACCATTTGCTCGCTTAATGTACCCCCACACTTCAAATTAAACAAGCATGAATTTCAGTCATTTATAGACGAATTGCCAGAACCTTATCTTGTTCTTGGCGATTTCAATGCGCACAGCTCCCTGTGGGGCGACTCTCGTACAGACGCGCGAGGTCGTCTTATTGAACAGCTCCTCTTTTCTTCCGGTGCGTGCTTGCTGAATAAAAAGGAACCGACATATTACTCTCTAGCAAACAGAACATTTTCTTCAATAGATCTTACTATAGTTTCCCCGTCTATACTGCTCGAACTTGAATGGGAAGTTACGAAGAATCCTTCTGGGAGCGATCACTTTCCCATACTGATAAGAACATCAAAAGAAAACGAATATTCTCCGCAAGCTCCTAGGTGGAAGATAGACACAGCCGACTGGGAGAAATTTCGAACTCTCACTAACATCTCATGGGCCGACATGTCTTCTCTAGAAATTGATGCTGCTGTAGAGTATCTTACATCATTCATAATAGATGCCGCATCAAAACGCATATCCGAAGCGAGTGGTCTGGCATGCAAACGACGTGTACCGTGGTGGAACAGCGAATGTAGGATCGCCCGTAAGAATCAGAACAAGGCGTGGGGGTTGCTACGCGCTTCTCCCACTGCAGAGAATCTTATCAACTTTAAAAAAATAAAGTCCCAAGGCAGGCGAACCCGCCGACAGGCCAGAAGAGAAAGCTGGCACAAGTTTTTATCGAGCATTACCTCGTTTAGGGATGAGGCCAAAGCCTGGAACAGAGTTAATAGGATTAGAGGGCGGCAAACACATTCACTCCCCCTGGTAAACACACAGTGCGATACACTACAAGACCAGGCAGACTCACTTGGGGAGCATTTCGAGAACGTGTCAAGCTCAACAAATTATTCACAATCATTTCTCAAACACAAACAAATAGAAGAATGTAAGCCTCTAATCAGAAAATGTCGTCAGAACGAACCATACAACCGTCCTTTTAGTATTGCAGAGTTGAGAGCGGCCTTGAACGCATGCAAGAGCTCTGCGCCAGAACCGGATAGAATAATGTATGAAATGATTAAAAACGTACACAGTGACACGCAAGTTACAATACTTGCACTATTTAACACTATTTGGGCTGTGGGGTACCTTCCGACCGCATGGAAACAAGCCATTGTTGTCCCTGCTTTGAAACAGGGCAAAGATCCTTCCTTAGTGGCAAGTTACCGCCCGATAGCCCTCACAAGCTGCCTTTGTAAGGTATTAGAAAAGATGATTAATCGACGACTAATTCACTTCCTTGAACTGAAGAAAGCGCTAGATCCCTGTCAGTGTGGCTTTAGAGAAGGGCGGTCCACAACCGATCATCTTGTACGCATTGAAGGATATATTCGCGACGCTTTCATCCACAAACAGTTTTTCCTATCGGTATTTCTGGATATGGAGAAGGCTTACGACACAACGTGGCGGTACGGAATCTTACGAGACTTGTCGAGAATGGGAATCCATGACAATATGCTAAAACTGATAGAAAGTTACCTGTCCAACCGTACCTTCCGCGTGAAAGTCGGGAATGTACTATCACGTCCATTTATACAGGAGACTGGTGTACCACAGGGAGGTGTGCTCAGCTGCACGCTCTTTATAGTTAAAATGAACACACTCCGCGCTTCATTACCACCAGCTATATTTTATTCCGTGTACGTAGATGACATACAAATAGGTTTTAAATCATGTAACCTTGCAGTGTGCGAAAGACAAGTACAGCAGAGTTTGAACAAGATATCAAAGTGGGCAGACGAAAATGGATTTAATGTCAACCCCCACAAAAGTTCATGTGTTCTCTTTACAAGAAAGAGAGGCCTGGTTCCAGACCCGTGCATGGCGCTGGGTGGACAACAAATACCTGTCAACAAAGAACAGAAATTTCTAGGTGTAATACTTGACTCTAAGCTTACTTTCATCTCGCACATAAAATATGTCAAAACTAAATGTCTAAAAACTATGAACTTACTAAAGACGCTATCACACACAACATGGGGTAGCGACAGGAAATGTATAATGAATATTTATAAGAGCCTTATTCAATCTCGGTTAGACTATGGCGCCATAGTGTACAGCTCTGCCGCCCCGAGTGCACTAAAAATGCTGGATCCCATCCACCACCTGGGTATCGGTCTGGCCACAGGCGCATTCAGAACTAGCCCCATTCAAAGCTTGTATGTAGAATCGAATCAGTGGCCACTCCATATGCAAAGATCTTACATCAGCTGCACATACTTCCTTAAAGTGCACTCCAATAATGAACATCCATGTTTCAACACTGTTAACGATATGACCTGCACTACACTTTTCCATAATCGCCCCTCTGTAAGAAAGCCTTTCTCGCTTCGAGTGAGGGAGCTTAGTGATGAGATACATGTCCCACTCCTCGAGCTTCGCCTAATGCATCCAACCAAGGTGTTACCACCTTGGGAGTGGCAGCTGATTGAATGTGACATATCCTTTTTAGAAGTAACAAAACACGCACCAGAGATAGAAATCCGAATGCATTTTCTTGAACTCCAGCACAAGCACTCCTGCGCAGAGTTCTACACAGATGCTTCGAAGTCAAATGCCGGGGTGTCTTATGCTGCCTTCGGCCCATCCTTCTCAGAATCTGGTGTACTGCATCCGGAAACAAGTATCTTTACGGCCGAGGCCTACGCAGTACTGTCTTCTGTAAATCACATACGAAAATCGAAACTTGAAAAATCAGCGATATATACGGACTCCCTAAGCGTCGTGAAGGCCTTGATGTCACCCTGTAGACACCAAAATCCAGTACTTAATAAACTATATTCCGTCTTGTGTAAAGCGTACATATCTAACCAGCATATCATTATATGCTGGATGCCTGGCCATAGGAGCATCGAGGGCAACGTACTGGCGGACGAGATGGCTACGTCCATAGCATCGCAAGCCGTTAACCCTACCGCTGAGGTGCCTGTCACAGATCTGAGGCCTTTCTTGCGAAGGCGGCTGCGTGCCCACTGGCAACGCATGTGGGACGCGGAAAAAGATAATAAGCTCCACCTAACAAAGCCACAGTTAGGACTCTGGCCTTCCGTAACAAAATCACGCCGGACAGATGTCCTATTCTGTCGTCTAAGAATAGGACACACATTTGGCACACATAACTTTTTACTCACCGGAAACGAGCCTCCAACCTGTGGTAGATGCGGGGAGAGGCTGACCGTCCTCCACGTCCTTCTGGAGTGTCGGGCAGCCGAATCTGAAAGAAAGAAACATTTTCCCTTAGCATACCGCCAGCACATCCCCCTTCATCCAGTAATGTTACTCGGCCCAGAACCGCTGTTTGACTCCAGCGTAGTCCTGGGCTTCCTGAAAGATGTTGTCTTGCATGTTCTTAGCCCCACATGTTCGTAGCGGGTCCTCTCTTCAGAGGATACCGCTGTGATAGCAATTTCGTGTAGCACACGCCTCTAGGCCCTTGTGTTTCAAGGGCTCTGGCGAGGCAGCAGTGCTCCAAGTAATTTTACTATCTTATACATTTTCCATTTTGCATCATTCTCCTACGGTTGATTTTAATGGTCATAGTTTTCTTCATAAATCATCGCCATAATTTTATAGCACGTAGATTTTACGCAGTTTACAGCGACTATTTTTAGGCCACTTTACAGCCAAGTCACATCTTCCATAATAAATCAACATTAACACTTGTCATGGCGCTCTTTGGCCAAACCTGGCCCTTGCGCCACTAAACACAACACATCATCATCCTTGGCCTGCAAAGCATCCTCTAAATGCTCAAATCATAATTATCCTCTAAATATAGAAATAACTTCTTGCTCGAATATTTCAGCTGTCACATGACTACAGTGCTTAAGAGACCATAGAAGTGTAATGTGTACAACAATAAAAACAAGCAGGCGCATCAACCATAAATTTTACTTCTGCAGCTAAAACATAGGCTGTTTCGTGTGGCGTAAACACTACCTAAGATGGTGAAAGCATATGCGCAGGTATACTTGGCTATAAAGACTTGCCTACCCAACTTAATACTATAAGAATTCCAGTGCATATGATGCTTGTTCTAGACATTTGTAGGTTTGCAGTAATACTTTTAGGATTAGATAAAACGCTTTCAATTCACCTGCCAAATAATCGAACTCCTACTGATAGCATTTAAATTTCGACTTGCTGGTTGAACACATTCTGACCATAACCGCACTAACCAGAATGATTAGAAGACAGCCTGCTATACTGACCAAATACATAGGCAGAACCAGAACACGTAGAAAGCGACAACAAAGTATTAAAAATAATTCCTAACGCCTGCGCAATGAGGACTTGTTGGTTTATTATTATACTAAAATTACACTAGTGCCAGTGAGAAAGTCCTGTGTGGTGCTGATCACATCAAATTCCTTTATTGAGCAACACTGAAACATGGAGCAAACACCTTAGAAAAGCAAGCAGATAGCTTAGCACCATCTGCGAAATAGTGTTCTACTTTAACAGAGCAAAGTAGGCAAAAATATTGAAAAAATTAAATTTTTTGGCACACCCTGAAATCCGCTACCTTTTCTGAACAAGGAGGAATCGTTTCTCTCAGTGCTACTTCTTTTCGAAAAAAAATAATTATTTCCAAACCTAAACAGTGGTCTACTACGCCCCCATTCCCCGCCTTCTTGCGGAATGTATCCATAGTGCAATTATCGAAGCCGTATGAAGAGGCTAGAATTTTCAAGCTGGAGTGCATTGGGCACGTTCAGAAAAACGTGGACGCAAGACTGCGAAAATTGAGCAAAGACAGCTTTCAGACGGGAAATGGATATCTTCGTTGGGACGTCTGAGCGATGCCTTCATTGACAAGCTCGAGAACTGCTATGGTTTGGCCATTAGAAGAAATAGTGGCAGATTAGAGGACATGCCAAAAGCTGTCCCGGCCACATATTTTCGCCTAGCATCAAAGAATACCAATTGATCCCACGGCATCTGCCCCAAAGACGCTGACACATGGTGAAAATTCCACAAAGCCCAGATAAATGGTTCATAATGAACACGTTTCATCAGCAGTTCTTGAGGTAGTGAAGCCCATTTATCAGTAGCACGCTTAGTCGAAGCTATATGCTAAATGCTTCAATGCGAAAACAAAAGTCCCTAACGAGTCCTTTATTAATGTCGTATGCAAATGCGCTAAAAATGTTTTTTTTTAATATCAAACTGAAAATATCAACACTTGATGCTGTGCTCCCATTTAATGAGGGCAGTAGAGCCCGAGCCAGTGTGCTGAAATCATTTGGAATTTTACCAGGGCAATCTACAGTGCAGGCGCATTGCGACATTTACCTGCATCAACAGCACTTCGCTGAAGGGCAACAGTACTTCGCTGAGAGGCTCGGAAGGCAAGACGCCTAACCAAAAAAAGAAAAAAAGTGATTCTGGTGACGAGTATTTGACTGGTGCCTTTTGTAACGGTTCGTCAATTCGCTATTCTTTTATTGTACTTTTTAATAAATCCGCTTTTGTACTTCAAACGCAAATATCTGTCTGAAAACCTATTATTTTAATGCATTTCTTCCTGCATATCAGCAACCCCAAGTGCTAAGAACATAATTTTCAGCCAGTATTTGGACCAGAGACAGGGAAATGTACTGCAGCAGAATTATTGTTGTATAGGGATACACTTTTGTTAAACACGAAATTTAATGTCTAGTACTGAGTGATAATTAGGTACCTGCAGTAAACAATCAACCAACAAAGGCGTGGAAATTATAAGCGACACATCTGCTACAGTGAAAAAAAAAAGCGTGTGCAGCTTGCACTAGTGGTGCAAAGCTACAGCCAACAGCGGAGCTTGTGATCACCTTGTTCTTAAGTAGCTTGCCAAAGTTGTTTGTAGGTTTTGCGAGGAAATACTAGGTTTTGCTAAGTGGTTAGTAGACATGTCCATGTTGTTTCTACGTTTTGTGAGGTTATCGTGCACGGTAAAAAAATTTCCCCGACTTTATGGCAAATCTCACGGTTGTGTGGGACCGAAGGCTTTTCCGTAAATAAATAACGGTCATTTTCGTGGAACGGACAGCCGTTGAATGGAGACCATAATACAATATACGAGTCCTTTCGAACCTACAAAACGGAAGATTTTGTATGCTGAATGGGTTTTATAACCGTTAGAGTACAGGTGCTTCTGATATTCAGAAAGCCGAACACACCGTGTCCGGAATATGTACTATCACCTTTATTGTACAGGTGCCTCCTGTATTCACAAAACGAAAGAGTCCGCGTTATAAATCTGTACTATATCCATTAAAGTACAGGTGCCTCGCGCATTTCGTCCCTCAGAGCACAATAATACTATGGAAAATGCACTATCGGGGACAAAACTACCTAGCACGTGCGAGCATTGACCAAACTTTAGTGGTGCGCTATCTGCTGGGATCAGCGGCACTAACATCTGCGTTCGGAATGTGCATACGTGACCCACTGTTTCCAGTGGTTTTGAACGTACAGATGCAATTTGGTCGACTCTCGCACCTGCAGGGTACTTTTGTCCACAATAGTACATAACCTTTAATGCAAATATCATAACGGCAGCTCATAGCCGAAGCAGCAGGTTACATTGAGAAAGTTATATTTACAACAGACTGACATAACCGAAAAGACAGAACACATTGTTTTTTGTGTTATGAATGCACTGCATAGCATAGATACAAAATGGTGCAAACTTTAAGTCCTCAAGCTTCTTAGATCAGTTAAGCAACTTTATTTTCTTCAATCGCACTTTTGCACTGTTTCCTGGCGAAAGTTGTTCTTGACCCCAAGTGCCTTGCAAAGATAACCTTGCTGCTGTAAGGAGAAACAAGCATTATTCGTAATATTTTGTCCTAAAGAAAGCGGCAAAAAAGGATAATCACAGAACACAACAAAGCAGTAACCTATTTGTTAGAAAGACATATAAGTAGACCAACATTTTTGGAGCAAGGGATGTTGCTATAGCGGACATTTGAACAAAGGTACTTGTCATCCGAGTAGCAACTGTTTTTTTTTGACAGTGTTTTTTTGTGCATAGTTCACTGGACCCTACCAGTATTTTAGGAGGAAAGCTGGTGCATCTAATAGGTCAAGAGAAGCCGAAGTGTTGAATTAAAGGCAGGAAGGGTGTGCTTACCAGTGGCGGTCGTGGTCGAGCTGGTAGGAGCTCTGCTGTCAGTTCTTGCAAAGTGTAGTGGTGTCCAAAACAGAAAGTGATGTACACATATAAGCAATCATTATTCCATCAGACCTAGACTTCCCGGAAGTCAAAATAGGAATTGAGATAAACTGTTCGACCATTTCAAAAGGGCAACGAAGAAATAAGGCAAACACATTTTGTACCAAGACCCATCTTGTTAACATCAGTAGAAATGGTAAACGGAGGCACATGATGAATACACAATTTGTATATTCAACATGTGTAGAATATATTCACCAAATATTTAAAAAATAAAGACATCATACTTAAACTGGACATGACCACGAAACGGTAAAGAACAGCCTGTGAAAAAAAATGTGATGGGCAATATGACAACCAGGTGCAAGATTGCGAAACGTAGAACGCTGTTTATATTCATGGTGCTGTTGATGGCTTCAGCTTTCTGTATTCTTGTGAACCCTTTCGCTTACTTGAACAAGCAAATTGGTCATTTTTTAAACAAGTCCAAGTTCAAACTTTCTTCTCCGTTTCAGTGTCATTATAGCGGAAGAAAATGTTATAGGCAGTTCTGCTGTGTGGGCATTCATTCAGCAGTAATATTCACAGGCGTAAGCTCAAATTTATCGGTGTAAATGGACCTTAGCTCCTGGCAAACCATTAGCTGGTCTTCTTTTAGCACAGATGCCTACCCATTATATATGTTGGCAGGAGCACAAGCTAACTACATTATGATTGTGGCCTAAACCAAAGTAAAGTTTGGTAACAATGCGTGAATGAAACAAACAGCATTCCACAATACTGATTCCACTAATCCAGAAAAGTTGCTAAAATTATTGTACCCCCGTACAAACAATAATTAAACAGCACACAGACTCTCACTGACCCTGCTATTATAACACTACGGATCAAGTGAGAGGAATTACGCGATCTGAGGCCATAATTCTGTTTGTTAGAACATCAAATGTGCTTTAGATTATTGCTAAATTTCAACTAACAAAACAGCAGGCAGTTTTCGATATGGTGACCGATGCATATGTATTTAGCTGTAATACATTTAGTGCAAGTTAAAACTCTAATTTATCTCATTTGACACAATTTAAATGCAATATTCTGCTAATAAACGACGCACCATGTGCCGTCCGAAACAATGAAACAACTTTCAAGAACCTGAATCGCCGCCTGGGCCGTGGCGAGGTGGTAGAGTGCGTTCTGTGTAAAATACTGTGCCTGTATAGCCTAATTCTGTGGAAATTGCATTTATTATCAGTTGTGAAGGTTTCTAAATTAAACTGCACACAGTAAAAACCTCTATGCAGTTTTGCGAAATGCAAAACTCCTCTTTTTGTTGTTTATAGCTAATTACACGTAGGGCCATGACATGTCCACTATCATCGTCATTCATAGACAATCAAACCGAATATCATCACCCTAAGTGTTGTGTGGCTTCTGTCTCACATTTTCTGTCGAAAATAGTGTGGGGTGCTGCGGTCGACAGAGAAACTGATTTTTGGAACGAAATAAAATAATAAGTATAGTGATCTCGGTGCTTTCACAGTTGTATAAGCATCCCCGGCTCTTATAATAAAAAAAATCAGGAATACATGTATACTTTTAATTGCTTGACCAGCCAACAAGCACAACATGCTTAGGCAGGTCAGAATTTATGTATTTGTATGCTCTATTGACAAATAAACTTTGAAACTTTGAAACTTTCACATCGGAACCCTTATGAGGTACTTATTAACTGAATAAAGAATTCCATATTCAGTTCGAAAGACAGATTTCATTTCCCTTAAAATTAGCATCAAGCCGATGATTCTTGCATTTGGTGCTATATTTCTTTTTTATTTCCGTTGCAAAGTGTATGCATCGTCGGTGATATCAGTTGACATGTCTTTGATTGCTCTGAAACATTGCAACTATTTCATATAAGCTTTAAATTCATATAGCGGATTTGTTGGCTTTAAACTTAGCCGCCGTGATTGCTCAGTGGCTATGGTGTTGGGCTGTTGAGCACGAGGTCGCGGGATCGAATCCCGGCGGCGGCGGCTGCATTTCGATGGCGGAGACATGCGAAAATAACCGTGTACTTAGATTTAGGTGCATGGTAAAGAACCCCAGGTGGTCTAAATTTCAGGAGTCCCCCACTACGGCGTGCCTCATAATCAGACAGTGATTTTGGCACGTTAAACCCATAATTGAATTTTTAACTTTAAACTTAGCAGATGGAGTCTGCAGAACTGCGATATCTCTTTCTGGCACAGAAACGTGGATTATTAAGCTTCGTGGTGGTATTTGTATTAAACCTTCCAATTTTTAATAATTTGTACTTCTAGGCTCTAAATAAAATAGTTGTTCCTTCAACGAGTAGAATTTAGCTTTCTCAAATGCCACAAATTTAATTCAAATTAGTCCCGTGGCTAGCTCAAAAGTATTTCCGCATTTTGGATGTATTCGAGTAGGAAAACTTGCAGAATTTGTTGCTAGGTACAGTTACAGAAAAACAGTTCTAGTTCTTTTGTTTTGTAATTTACAGTTGCAAACTGAGTAAGTTCTTTTCCTTCAAATTTTGTTATTTTCAGCAATTTTTAAGAAGAATGGATGGCTTTAATGTAAATACTATGATTTGAAAAAGTTTTATTTCATGAAGCCTAACCGAATTTGGTCCCATAGTTGCCGAGAAAAACGATTTCATTGTTCACGTGCATTACATTAGAGCTCCCGAGCTAGATCTTTTTTTTTTTTTTTGAGGCATACCGTGTGCCGGTCTGGTTCGTATTTCTCACCCTAATTTTAGAATATTGACTCTGCTCTGAAATTTGTTTCCCTTACAGCGAAATTCAAGCTTTTAAACTCTGTGCGATATATGGTGTGCTTCTCCATGAAGACCCCTATTTGCGACATTTTTGCAGGGACTGCCAGTGTTATTTTTGTACGTAAATATAGACTAAAATTCTGTGTGGTTTCGTCACGCAGAAACAACATTGCAGTGCACATTCATATCAGTCTATTTTCAGGCTTTCAAACTTATCAAACTTTTTGTTTCGTGCGTTCGCACCACCAGCTTCACCTGAGAAGCATGATGGAAACTAGTTTGTGTGTCGCAAGTTCAAGTCTGAAGCGTGTATGTAAAATATATGAAGCATGCGTCTTGTCTGAAGTGCAATAAGCATTTTAAATTGAATATTTTGTGGGTGTTGCAAGAATGTTTTTGTCACTGCATTTACTGTAGTCCTTATTGCCTACCTTATAGTTTTCTAGGGCCTTGGTTAGCACTTAACACACATCGGCCTAGCTTCTATAGGCATTTGCCTGTAGGGGTTCAAAATCAACTCCATAGAAATATTCTATAGAAATTTGTCGTTAGCTTCTATAGAGCAACTCGATATATATGTTCTATAAAAATTAGTGTTTAGCACCTTCAAAGCCACTCGATAGAAATATTCTATAAAAATTTGTCTTTAGCATCTATGATCTATAAAGCTACACGATAGAAATATTCTATAGAAAGCTGTCTTAACGATCTTGAAAGCAACTACATAGAAATGTTCTATAGAAACGTGTATTTGGAGCTGTTATAAGAATTCGGTATCCAAATAACTTTTGGAACTTTATAGGAAAATTCTATAGGCAATCAAAATAAACACAAGAGAGTTGTATAGAACAAATTCAAAAAAATTAAAAAAAACACATTAAAATTTTTCTAAGGGCCACGCGAACTGTAGAAACAATGCCTAACCGATCGCATACGCATGAGCTGTAGCCTAAAGGAGGTCACGTATAGGCGCTTTCCAACCATAGAGAAATGCCGCCTTCCAAGAAAGCCTTGCTTACGCGCGGATCAGCACTATTGTTAGCGGGCCGTCTCCCCACTGTGAGAATTTGGCCTTTGTGTGAAGATGTCTGCTTAGGCATCCTTCTCTCATTTGGCGCCTCAGTCTTGTGAGACAATTCAGTGTCAGTTCCACCTCATTAGGAATGACTTCTCCGATGCGTGAGCCAGGTAGTCGAGACCATGTGGTGTTTGGTGTAAGGCCGTCAACACGCGACTAGTAAATTTCCGGTGAGCTCTGAAATTCATTTCTTTTTATTTTCTTTCTTTTTTCACAGTAGATTTCAGTGTTGTTAAAGTTCGCCGGAAATGTGTCGTATATCTAGCCGCATTCATCGCCACTTACGTACGCGTGACTCCAAAACGACGATGCTAGAACAATTGAGAAATACTATGCCGTGTCGCCTGCTGCGATCAGCAAAGTCCCGATTGCACAGAAAATTTCAAGCATATTTCAAACACTTCTACCACGGATAATCCAAAGAAGTTTTTGGCCATGTAGGACACTCGGCGCTGTACTTGTTGGCGATAAGCTGGCGTCTCCGCCTGTGGGATTATCTGACTCAGCTACGTTGAATGCTCGGTTGCCTTAGACGGGGGTTCAAATGCCGCTGTAGGAGAGTTTTTTTTTTTTTACTACGGTGAGCTTGAAATGCACCTTCTGCAGTGCACAACGTCTACCGGCAAAAAATGCCGAGAGCGAGTGGGGCTATACTAATCGCGGTACAACCACTAGGCTTCAACAAGACACTACCTCACCAGAAAAGGAATTGGCCTCCGTGGTACAGTATTCGGCCACCCCCTCCGATATGGCTCACTCAATTACTTAATGGCGCTCAGTCCCGAGCAGGTGCAGAGCGCCTGCCCAAGATGGTGGTCAGACCTGTAACGCAGCAGGGGGTGCTAAGAATCTCTGGGTGCGGAGAGGCCGCCAATGGAAACTGACCCATGCAATATTTAACACTCCAACCCTCTCGAGTGAGGCTAGCTTAGCAGGACTTTTTGAGGAACTATCAGACAATGTGTTGTGTTCCATCCGCCTTAGTGAGATTAGAACTGGTGAGGCTTATACATTGCTGAATAACAGAGATGTCTTCTATAGAGGTATCCTAGATTAGAAGCAATACGGGGTAGGATTCCTAATCCATACCGACATTGCGAGCAACATTGACCAATTGTAGAGCATAATTGAGAGGGTAGCTGTAGTCGTAATGAAACTTAATAAGATGTATAGATTAATGGTAGTACAAGCCTACGTTCCACCATTCAGTCACAATGATGATGAAGTAGATCAGGTATATGAAGATGTTGAATTTGCGATGAGAAAATTGGAAACTGTCGTAATGGGCGACTTCACTGCAAAAGTGTGGAAAATCAGGCTGGTGAACAAGCAAATGACAACTACGGCGTCCATTCTAGGAACGCTAGAGGAGATATGCTGGTAGAATTTGCAGAAATGAATAAGCTTCGAATAATAAACACATTTTTCAGGAAGCGTAGCAACAGAGAGTGGACCGGGAAAAGCCTAATGGTGAAACAAAAAATGAAATTGTCTACTTCCTGCTGATCTCAGCACAGTCCAGCATGTAGACGCGGTAGCTAGGGTAAATTTCAGTGATCATAAGCTAGTGAGGGCTAGGATTCACCTCAATTTGAAAAGTGAAAGAGCAAAGTTGGTCAAGAAGAAACAGGTCAATCTAGAGGCAGTAAAGGTAAAAGCGGACACATTCAGGCTCGTACTTGCTAACAAATATGCAGCCTTAGAACAGAGAGATGATGATGACATAGAGCTAAGAATGCAACCGTAAAGCTGTGCTTCTGAGACAGCAATTAAAGTGGGAGGCAAGGCGACAAGGTAACAAGTAGGCAAGCTTTCCGAAGTAACAAAGCACCTAATAAAGAAACAACAAACAATGAAAGTGTCCAACTCAAGAAATAGGATATAATTCGCGGAACTGTCAAAACTTATCAACCAGGTGAAAATAAGTGATATTCGAAACTACAACGTGTGAAAGACTGAAGAAGCCGTAAAAAAATGGACGCAGCCTGAAATCAGGGAGAAAAGCTTGGCATAGGACAAACCAAGATGTATGCACTGAAAGATTAACAGGGTGATATCATCAGCAATGTCGAAGATATTGTAAAAGCATCGGAAGGATTCTATCCTGACCTGTACCGTACCTAGAGGAGTCAGGGTACCTCGAGTAGAACGAGTAATGAATATGATACAGAAACTCGTCCCATATCTAGCGATGAGGCCAGAAGGGACTTGCAAGACATGAAACAAAGAAGAGCAGCAGGAGAAGATGGAATAACAGTCGATTTAATAAAAAATGTAGGAGACATAATGTTTGGAAAACTGGTGGCTCTTTATACGAAGTGTCTATCGACTGCAAGGGTCACAGAAAATTGGAAGAATACAAAAATTATACTAATCCACAAAAATGGAGACGTTAAAAAATTGAAAACTTATAGGCTCATTAGCTTACTTTCAGTACTATACAAAATATTTACCAAAATAATCTTCATTAGAATAAGGGCAACACTGGACTTTAGTCAACCAAGTGAACAGGCTGGCTTCAGGAAGAGATACTCTACAATAGATCACATCAATCTTATTATTCAGCATATTGAGAAATCTGCAGAGTATAATAAATCTCTCTCTTTTTTTCATAGATTACGAGAAGGCATTTGACTTAGTAGAGATACCAACAATCATAGCGGCATTACGTAATCATGGAGTACACAACGCTTACGTAAGTAGCTTTGAAAATATCTACAGAGGTTGTACATCTACTTTAATTCGACACATAAAAAGCAGGAAGATACCTATAAAAAAAGAGGTAAGATGGGAGACACAATCTCTCCAATGCAATTCACTGCGTGCTTGGAAGAAGTATTCAAGCTATTAAACTGGGAAGGTTTAGGGGTAAGGATCGACGGCGAATACATCAGCAAGCTTCGGTTTGCCGTCAACATTTTTCTATTCAGCAACACTACGGACGAGTTACAGAAAATGACTGAGGACCTTAAAAGAGAGAGTGTAAGAATGGGGTTGGACGAATAATATCTAGACGACAAAGATGGTGATAACTAGCCGGGCAAAAGAACAAGAATTCATGATCGCCGGTCGCCTTGTTGGATCTTGAGGACAATCCCAATAACTGTCCCCCTGACATTGCACCTTGCCGTTGGGTGCGGGAGTTGGCCGAGGTTGAGGAGGACTTTGAGATGAAAACTGGAGATTTATTTACATTATTTACAGTGAGAGTACAAACAAATTAACAGTCATAAAGTCATTACGGGCCGGCAGCAACTCGGACGCTGCGGCCCGTGGTAAGAAGCTCAAAAGAGATCAATGAAGGAATGCTCTCTTGCTGCTCCCGTTCTCTGGCTTTTAACCCTTTCGGTGTCTCGAAGTCACGTCACGTTCGGCCAATCGGCGAGCCCGCTCAGGTGGCGTCATTTTTGGCCAATCGGCGAGCCCGCTCAGGTGGCGTCATTTTCGGCCAATGGTAGGCGCCCATGCGATTGTGTCACACCCGGCTCAGAGGGTCGCTCCTTGGGCCCCAATTGTCCGAGGGCTTACTTTTCTCTGAGGTATTGCCTTTCTGGCTTGCAACTGCCTTCACAAAGGCGGATGGGGGGATCGCTGCCAGCGCTTCACGGTGCATTACCGCAGTCTTGCCTTGGGACCTACGTTACCTGGAACCGTGCCAGGCTCCCGCTACACTTTCGAGAAGAGTCAAGCAGTGAATAGCTCCACCTGCGGCGCACGAGGTGGGGGACGCCAACTTTTTTGGACGTGCGGCGCCTCGGGAACGTGGTAGATGTGCTTCTGCGCTCCTTAATTTGCTGTGACGCGATTCGATGTGGTCTGGTGAACTCGAAGAAGGCTCAGAAAAAGTCCCGTATCTAACAATCTCTACAGTCTATGAAGTAGTACGGTTACCTAAGTCAAATAATCACAGGGAACCCTGATTATGAGAAGGAAATTCACAGAAAAATAAAAAATGGGTTGGATCGCATACGCCGGACATTTCCAACGCCTAAGGGAAGCTTACATTTATTATTGAAAAGGAAAGTATATAATCTGCATTTTCCCATTGCTGACATATGGGGCCGATACTTGGAGACTGACAAAGAAGCTTGAGAAGGACCGCGCGAAGATCCATGGAACGAAGGTTGCTAGGCATAACGTTAAGAGACAGAAAGAGAGCGGTTTGGATCAGAGAGCAAACGTGCATAGATGATATTGTAATCGACATCAAGAGAAAAAAAAAACGAAGCTGGGCAGCTCATGTAAGGCGCTGGTTAGATAACCATGGGACCATTAGGATGACAGAATGGGTACCAAGAGAAGGGAAACGCAATCGAGGACGACAGAAGACAAGGTGTAGCAATAAAATTAGGAAATTCGCATGCGCTAGTGCGAATTCGTTGGCCCAGGACAGCGCTAATCGGAGATCGCAGGGAGAGGCCTTCATCTTCCAGTGCTCATAAAACAGACTGATGATGATGTAGTATGCAGAAGGTCTGCGTGTAGCATAACGAACAGAAAACAGGTGTATTGGTAGTTCCAAAGTAACAAATTCAATAAACATTTCGTAAGTTCCGCAGAAATGTGTATTTATGTCATATATTGCTTTGAACAACAATGTGCGTTATGGGCGTACATCATGAAACCAGTGTTTTGCAAGTTGCCCTAAATTAGGTGTAACGTATCCACAGCTTCGCTGACCAACCACCTTCATAGGAGTGGAGGGGTGGAGATGTCTACACGAAGATTCCGAAAAGCCAATAGTCTTTCTTTTGTTTTGGGGGGGGGGGGAGTTGGTGCCAATAAAATGAGACTAAAGGCAAATATTAGGTCGAGCTAAAGTGTAACTTTAGTGCTCGAGAATGTCTAAGGCGTCAAATGTTATCGTCAACGGAGCCTTAGTAACCGAAAAACACAGGTAAGTGCAGGATACAATTAAAGACTCTGGCGGGGCATTCGAATACTTGACAGATGACAAACGCGCTTCTCATTTAAAGTCTGTTAACAGGACTCAACTGCGCGGTTTTAATAAAAAACATCATTGTATTGCATTACAAGACGACTGGAAATGATACTTGTCCAGTTCTATTTATCTTAATAAAAGAGAACTCAGAAAATCTTGACGCCAAGGCGAGCGGTCGAAAGTTTGCATTTTCGCTCGACTCTAAGCAGCCCGCGCTTTCGTGTTTACGCGGTCTCGTTATCGCGGAATGCTGGGCTGGTTTAGCTGTCTAGCGAAACTTACAAAAATTGCCAGTCGCATAGAATTCGACTTGCATGGGATGTCATGGTATGCCCGAATATTCCTCTTCACTTGACGAAAAGCAGCTGCTGCAGCGACTCCGCCGCTCTGTCCTGGCTTGGTTTATCCATTGCCGCTATTTTGCGTTTTGTGCATAAACCCATACTGCTCTCTCTCGTACGCCCCTTTACTCACCGACAGAAGCAAAGGGTGGCGATGGCCTATACAACGTTACCACTCTCCATTTGTGTAGTGGGGAATTTTAATTGCGATAACCGTATATATTGGGGCTCTTTAGATCCATTTGTCTCATAAAATAAGCATTTTCTTGGTACGAAACAAGCATTGCGAGGTTTCTGGACTGGAATTTAAAAACAATACGTCAACTTTGTATTTGCCATTTCCCTTTAGCGTCCCTTAAAGATTCCCGCTCATGTTCGGCACGCTTATAAAATTATTTCTCACTTGTACCTGTGGCAGAATTGTAAGGTTCTTTGACTGAACGTAATGAACTGTTTTCAATGTGGCTTGGAAAGACGGGCTTGATTTCTTGCGTATCTACCACCTTTATCAGCGCACACGAAGATATGTGCCCCCGCAGCACCTGGACTCTGAACTCATCGCAGATCGGTTTAAAGATATGGCCCACGAGGTCACGCGGGCTCACGCCATACGCAGCAGCCGCCGGAGTAAAACGCTCCCCTCCCCTCCCCCGGTGCCCTGCAGGCGATGGGAGACGGTGCGCTTCCTCCTAACTTTCTACCCTTGTGCCCGCGAGCTTGGCCCGCCATCGTAGGCTAACCTTCCCATGCTTTCTCTCGTGCACGCAGCCTACGGCACGCGGAAACGTGGCTACCGCCCTTACAACATGGCAATGCTGTCGGCAGAAATGCGCATACACTGTCCAATTATTATTGCATTAAAATTATTGGCTCTATGCAACTGTGCTGTGTGCAGGACTGGAGAGTTCATGACCGAAGTTCGAATAAGGAAGTGGTACATGTTTCCGGTTTTACGGAGGGCACACATATCATCCTATAGTGGAAGTGCACATTATAGAATAGAATAACTTTATTTGCACCTACTTGATGGAGGAGGCTGCAAGTAAAAGCTGCTCCAATAGAGGCAGCTTGACGAGGACCGCAGCCCAGAGGCAACAGCATACATGCACACACATATGCATCATATATATATATATATATATATATATATATATATATATATATATATATATATATATATATATATGCACTTACATACCCGTATATGCATACACTCTTGTTTGCATACCTACATATATACACACACATATTCAGAGGCATATATACACACACTTTATATACATACTAGCCGAGAGGATGTACACTTAACTAGTTATATAAAAATCCTGCACATACAAGTCTCTCAGTTGTTGGGCCGTTATTTGCATGACATCAACGCAAATGGAACAGATACAAACGTCGGATTTTTCTGCCGTTGGCCATCGCAGAAATGGCTACTGTAGCTTTCACGGCAGGGGCGCTCCTAGTTGGTTGATAATTGAAAACGATGAAACGGACCGACTAGCTTTGCAAGCTTTATAAAACATTAGTTATTGTTACTTGACCAGGGTGTCAGAAAAATCTAAAATTATGTATTATGCAATGTTTGCTTTCTGTTCTTTGTTGAACGTTTTAGGTAAAATTTGCTGCTTTACCATATACAAGCTCAGGATTATGCTCTGTTTTGTTTTCTTGTCTCGCGCAGTCTGCTCTTTACGTGACTGCTGCTGCTGCTGCTGCTGCGGTATGTATTCATGAGTTGGTATCTAATTGGTCCCTTGATTGTGTGGGCGTTTGGCGATATTTATTACGTTATTCACTTTTCGTTCCCCCTGATTTTCTTCCACAGTTCAATGCCATTTATCTTGCGGCTGCTGTGGAGACCAAAGGTCACCGTAGGATATTCCTCGCTCATTTCTACTTCTGTGATGACGTATTTCTCTGTGCTCGTCGCAGATATTTCTCACTGCGTGTGTATGCCTGTTTCCGTCAGCTTATAGGTCTTAGCGGATTTTCACAGGCAGAGTGCACGCATATTTTTTTGCATAGTTATAAAGTAAAAATAAACACATTGGTATTTGCCAATGATGAGATAATTAACAGTATATTTACACAAATGAAGATACGTAATTTTTATATTACAACATTGTGCTTATTCTCTCACTAACGTTGTTCCAATAAAAACAGTTGCTTGATTGCTAAGCTAAGGCCATTATTTCGCATCAATATTTTGAGGAAATGTCAAAGATCTCGCTGAAATCTTTTCGTGTCGCTGCCGTCATATACGTTCATATAGATACCTAAGGCTACCGACTTCATGATCTGTCGGAACAATTAGTGTGGATAAATGATATTACTTTTATTAACATATTTCGCACGTCATCCATGAGAATAACCACTAAGCAAGGAATCAATGTCAGATTATATATGTCATTTCTTCGCACTGATACAGTGCTTTCATGTGAAGCGAAAATAACTGCAAAATACGACAACCAATGATAAAGGTTGTAACCGTGACAACATCTTGAAATATTATTTGTTCACGTGAAAATGAAAGAGCATACAGAACATCTTTCTCAATATATTTCTAGGGCACATATTTTGCGAAATACATCAACGCACCAAACGCACCAGAGTATGTTCAATATACGGGTGTCAACTCAGGCAGCCGGCAGTGTAATGTCCTTCATAGGGAAACTAGGGTTAATCGTGCACTAGACGGTGCAGTTAATGTTAAGGGAGACCATATTAGGGCGGAACTTGGACACCATGTCTCTAAATACCGCAGTGACGGGTAACAAATAGTTATTACATAAGCAATCTGCGTTTAGTGCATGACTTTCTTGGTACTTAATTGATAGAAACAGTTTAGCATGATGTTGAATTTCTCATACTCAAATTGCGCGCTGCAATGGCAGACTGGGAAGAATGTGTCATAACTGCTAGCGAACGGCAAGAGGTAGAAGCGGACTGAAGCATGGCCAGCGTAACGTATTTGCGGACTGTTCTGTGATATAAAATTCTTAATAAAGTAAATAAAAGTGGTAAAATGCGAAAACCATTCCCGGGAGATATACATTATGAAATAGAATTATTACATTATTGCATAAGCTAATCATTATCTTTTTCGTCATGAAGATGACGGAGGCTGAGGAGAAAAAGCTGAAAAGCACACTGAGCAGCTCTGGCCTCGAAGAACATACTTTTTTGCCATTGCAGAGAATACCGAAATGCACATAGTCGATGTCATAAGGCTGAACGAACAGCATAACACCGAAAAAGAGAAATAGAAAAATGACAGCATTATTACCACCAATTCAGCCTTCAATGCAAGGAAATATTAAAAAGGACACAGTGAAACAACTTAGATAATGGTAATAAGCGCATGAATTGAGACTAATTTAACAAACCAATCAATCAAAGCAACATTTACAAATTTTGCAAAGAAAGCATGCAATGCCATTCTGGATAACTCTTTCGGAGCCATGTTACGACTGTTACATAAGTTCCGTAACTCAGGATTTTTATGTCTTGGCATTTGTGTCCTGTAATTAGTAATACGTCATTCTGCTTTCCAAGTCTCTGCTTAATGAACGGAATATTTGGGGATCCTCCAATCCAAGCAGGCTAAGTGAGCGAGAAAGTGTCCATTGTTTTCTTTTTATTTCTAATGTGCATGCCAGGGTAAGGCGATTTTACTATAGATATGGTATTTGTAAAACATCATGCGTATGATAAAGTTGCACGAAGGGATGATGGAAACCTACGCTATATATGTGTATTAAAATTCTTTTTCTGAACAGAGTGTAGCATTCATGGGTTTGTGGGAGTAGATAGAAGTAATGAAAGTAAGGAACAAATAAGGAGTATCACTTTCGTGGGGAGAGTAAATGTGTTAAGCTAAGTTATTCCTACGCTACTCGATAACTTTAGCGAAACGTAACGGGGTCGTCCCAAGACAATCTCTCTGAAAATAGTACACCATGTATCCGAATTTTCTTACCTGCGTCAATTATTGAGCCGTGGTAAGTTTAAACTGTGTCAATGACCGTGTCCCTATAATTTATGTGGACAAGCACAGCTTTTGTTTTGGTAATAATATTATTCAGTACACTGTAACCAGTCCCCTTACCTAGCTCCATTATAATTGTGTTTGCCCTAATCATAATATCTCACAATAATATGCCAAAGAATAGCGAATTCTTGTCATCTGCGTAGTTTACAAATTTTGTGATTTTATCGGCGTATACGATGTCATTTATGTACAACTTAAGGAGAAATGGGCCAAGAATGCTTCCTTTTAGAACAGCAGGTTTTACATCGGATGAGTGGCCCTATATACTTACGAACTGGTGCTTGCAACTTAAATAAAAATGAAGAAGGGCCAAACCTTTGGCACGATATTCATACGTTTCTAGTTTTTAATTACCAATTTATGATTAGGATAGTCCAAGACTTTTGTAAAATGTACATAGATCCCCATAGCCGTGTGCCGTTTATCAAAAGAATTTAAAAGACATTCCCGCTGTTCTATTCGAGCGATATCTGTTGAGCGCTTTTTTCTGAAGCCAAATTTTGCAGTATGCATTTCCTCACGCTTATCGCAAAAGCTAGACAACCTTGGCAAAATTTCATTCTCCAAGCATTTGAAAAAATTGGTAATGGTGACATGGGCTGAGAATTAGCCATATTATTATTTCTCCTTTTTTATGCAATACGTTTACCTTCGCGAGTTGCATTTGTTTTGGAAAAAGTTTCTCTACTAAACAGAGATTGAAAGCATGTGTTATGCGAGGTGCTAAAAGATCTATAACGTATTTGACGGGTCTTTTTTATATGCAATCTGCCTCGCTGCTAGCACTGTCACTCAGTTGTAAAAATATGAATCTCACCTCGGGCATTGGTACTGGGTGAAGAAAAAAGATTTTGTCATTGCAATGTTGCAAGCAACGCATAGCGTTGCCATTATCTACTACAGTATCGAGAATGACACAATAATCATCAAATGAATCCCATAAACTTTTGGCGGTGAATTCTTCATAGTTGTGCCCTATTTTTGTAAAAAAAAACTTGAATGCATTGAACGATAAAGTTTGGCATTTAGATTTTTCCATGTTATATCTGTTCTTGGGGCTGAAAACAAAACGAGCTCGCAGAAATGTTTTTTTTTTCTTGCCGCAGGGATTTCTTTGGTTAGCCCGTTCCGAAACGCTTGATAAACTCTGAGTACGTGAACTGCACGAGTTTTAAGAAAGATCTCAAACATTTTATCTTTATCCAAAAATCTTGCGTAATAATTCTCCTGTAGTCAAGTCCGGTAATCGAGGTTCGTAAAAGCTTGTCTGCAAATGAACCCTCGAACAGAGAAACAGAATGCTTTAGAAACCTATCATTACCGCAGTCAGGATCGCTTTAGAGAAATATTCCGCTCCAATCAAAATTTTGAACATTTTGTGGAATAGTTTCTACTGGGCGAGGTGTTATTTTTTGAAAGGGCATCGGCTGTGTTTTGGTTCTTAAGGCATTTCATGTACACATAGATATATGCTGTTATGATCGCTGATGTCTCTGGTCATAACACCCGGCTGTAAACGAGGAAGCTGCATATTTGTTATGGAAAGATCAAGTTAAGAGGAAGAGGAGAGGGTGATTCTTGTAGCAGTGGTGATAACATTATTGCAGCCGAAAGAAAGAATTGTGAAAGAATAATACGGGTGTTTGCTAACATATTGAGGCGTGTATTCTATGCAGACGACGATGACGACGGGAGCACTAACGGACTCCGCCTAGTAGGTCAGAGTGAGATTGGATGATGATGAAGACGTGTCTCTGCTCTTTTTGTTTTTGAACAGATTGTGCTGTTGTTCGTGAAGAACGTCTCCCTATGTTCTTTCCGCATTGTACCGCGACGCTGGTGGAGGTGCTGGGTACTGACCGCGTCTGATGCGTCAGGATCCTCCTGGGAGTCGTTCATCTAGCCCGGACGCACTGTCACCAGTTACGACACCCGTGCATCGATTTAGTCGTCTAATGCTAGGACTTGCCCCGGAGTTCTCCGCTCTTCAACCGCCTCTCTCCAGTAGCTGCACACATTCCGCCATGGCCGAAACCAGTCCACCACCAGCACCCCAAAGCAGTTGGTTTCCCACTCCACAAGAGGTAACCGTTCTGCATCCGCTCGTTCCCGATCGCTCTCGTGGTGCAGTTTATGAAGACATTGAAGACTGGCTGGACAAGTATGAACGAGTCGCGCAGATTAATCAGTGGACTGAGCAGCAAAAGCTCTCCCACGTCTATTTCGCCCTTGACGACAGTGGTCGTACTTTGTTCGAGAACCGCGAGGGTAGCCTCACGAGCTGGCATGACTGTCGGCAGAGGATCACGGATACCTTTGCGAGTGCCGACTGACGCGACCGCGCCCAGGAAATGATGGAGCTACGCGTGCAACAACCTAATGAGTCGGTCACAATGTTCGCCGAGCACACGGCCCGCCTCTTTAGTAGAGCCGACCCGAACACGACCGAAGATAGGAAGTTGCGCTACCTCATGTGAGGTGTAAAAGAGCACTTGTTCGCGGGGCTTGCGCGCAATCCGCCAGTCACTGTCGCTGAGTTTATTATAGAGGCTACGGCTATTGAGCGGGCCCTTCATCAAATATCCAGGCAATACGCTCGACTGTCCACCAGCACTACAATCAATGCCGCCGCAGTGAATGCCGAGTATCAGAACTCCTTGCGTGAGTTGGTCACAGAGCTCATTAGAGAGGAAATTCAAAAGATTCTAACACCGACACTAGATAGACCCGTCGCGTCAATCGCCGAAGTGGTGCTTGACGAAATCCGGCAGGCGTTCCCAGTAACCGATTTTCAAGACCACCAGCGACCCCTGAGTTACGCTGCCGCTGTCCGATGTCCACCACCGGTTGCAACCACATCGCCGTACCACCAGCGTCCGACAGCCGCTCCTTGGTCGCCACCACAAGAGGAGGCTTCGAAGCGCGCAGCTGTTATGCCGCTTCAGTCATACCGCCAGCCGTCGTTCGCCGCGCCTTGGTCACCACCGCAAAACGACGCTACGGGACGGCCGCAACTTCGGAGAACCGACGTATGGCGCACTGTCGATAGGCGCCCACTCTATTTTCACTGCGGAGGCGTCGGCCATATTTCGCGTCGTTGCTGGCATCGTGACACATCATTTCGACCCCGTCGTCCATGGTCTTATGGTCGACGTCCAAATTACGGCGCCATGCTACGCCGCGACGACGCTGCTTTTCAGGGACCCCCAAGAGCGCACCCAAGTGACTAATCCGTGCCCAATGATCGGTCCAATTTCGGCCGTCGGTCGCGCTCTCCAACCCCTCCACGTCAGATGGCATCATCTACTGGACGTACCTTTGCGGAGCTCCGAGCACGAAGGTCGCCGAGCCCCCGTCGGGGAAACTGAAGGCGGCGACCTCTGGGGGCAAGGTTGCAGGCCCGCCGCAAGGCACAAAAAAGCCCCCAACATTCTCGCTGCAGAACGAAGTGAAGCCTATAGACACTGAAGAAATTGTGAGCGCCGACATTGATGTTTTCGTGGATGGGCAGCCGGTGACAGCTTTAGTCGACACTTGTGCCGACTTCTCTATAATGAGTCAGGAACTCGGTCTCCGCCTGAAGAAAGTAAAGACGCCATGGACGGGACCTCACATAAGGACGGCAGGCGGCCAATTACTGATGCCAACTGGAAGATGTACTGCTAGAGTTAACATCGAGGATTCTTTTTTCGTGGCCGCTTTCATCGTCCTTCCTGTATGCAGCAAAGATTTGATTATTGGAATGGACTTCCACAATGAATATGGCGCCGTAATTAACCTTCCGGGATTGCATGGTGACGTTTTATAAGAACTCCGGTTTAGTCCATTGCTTATAGCCGCAGCACAACTCCTTTCGCCTAACAGAAGACAACGTCGTCATCCCCCCTCGATCGTGTGCCCTTGTTTCGGCAGCATATGACATACCGATTTGTTGCGAAGGAGTTCCAGACCAAATCACCGCGTTGTTTTTTACTCACGGTATCGCGGTCACACGAGGAATCGTGAATGTCACCGACGGGCGCATAAACCTGTTGCTAACAAATTTTAGCACAGAGCGACGGCACCTTCCCAAGGGCACGGCTGTGGCTTATGTTGACGGCATTGCGGATGTTCGTGGCTGCTGTTCAGTACTCAAAGAAGCGGATACACAAGACCCAGCGCCTGTACTTGACGTTAGGACTGCTTTGTCGTAGCACGAACGAGAGCGCCTTCTTACGCTATTAGCTGAGTTCACCGACTGCTTTGTGTCGACGTCCAGCGTCGGTCGGACGCCTCTAACAAAGCACCGAATAATTACAGAGGATAAGGCAAAACCAATTCACCAAAATTCATGTCGTGTGGCTCCTAGAGAACGTGCCGCCATACAACAACAAGTGACAAACATGCTTGACGATGACGTGATACAACCATCAAGGAGTCCCTGAGCATCTCCTGTAGTTCTGGTCAAGAAAAAAGACGGCAGCTTGCGTTTCTGTGTGGAGTACCGAAAGGTAAATAAAGTGACAAAGAAAGACGTATACCCGCTTCTCCGTATAGATGACTCCCTCGACAGGTATCGACACGCACATTACTTCTCTTCAATGGACTTAAAAAGCGGATATTGGGAAATCGAAGTAGACCCGAGAGAACATGAAAAAACTGCTTTCCTGACGCCAGATGGCCTATAGGAATTTAAAGTCTTGCCTTTCGGCTTGTGTTCTGCCTCTGCTACGTTCCAATGCCTCATGGATACTGTGCTTTCGGGTCCCAAGTGGAAAACCTGCAAAGTGCTAACTTACGAACACGACGTCATCGTGTTCTCCGCAACGTTTGAAGAACACCTCGAACAGCTTGAAGCGGTTCTGCAGTCCATACGGTCCGCCGGCCTCGCCCTGAAGCCGCAGAAGTGACACTTTGGCTTCGCGCAACTGCAGTTTCTCGATCACGTCGTCAGCCACGCAGGTGTCCGGCCGGACCGTGAAACAATTGCAGCCGTCGCACAGTTTCCCGTACCATCCGATAAAAAGGCTGTCAGGCGCTTCTTCGCCCTCTGTGCCTATTACTGGCGGTTTATTGCAGACTTTGCGGGCAATGCGTCGCCGTTAACTGGCCTGATGAGAGACGGCGTTGCTTTTGTATGGGGAACGAAGAGCAAGGTGCATTCGACGACTTGCGGCAACGCCTCCAGAGACCTCCAGTGCTTGTTCACTTTGTTGGACCGCTCCTACATTGCTCCACACTGATGCCAGCAAGGTTGGCTCGTGAGCTGCCCTTGTGCAGCGGCAAGACGACACAGAAAGAGTGCTTGCCTATGCAAGTAGAACACTCTCACGTACAGAGGCTAATTACTCCACAACTGAGAAAGAATGCCTCGCCTTGGTATGGTTGGTTATAAAATTTCGCCCATATTTCTATGGCTGCCACTTCATAGTTATCAGCGACCACCATTCACTCTGTTGGTTGACAAACCTTAAATATCCTTCTGGACGACTGGCGCGTTGGAGCCTGAGGCTGCAAGAGTTTGACATGACTGTCACGTATAAGTCGGGGAAACGACATACGGATGCTGACTGCTTGTCTCGATCGCCGATAGAGTCAGCTGCTCCGCCCGAAGGAAAAGACTCAGCATTTCTTTGTGTTATTGGACACATCCGCCATCGCGCAACAACAACGGGATGACCCTGAGTTGCTTGAAGTAATTAATTACTTCCAGGGAAGATTTGCGAAACCACCTAGAGTTTTCGCAAGAGGCCTGTGGTTGTTTTGTTTACGGGCCAAGGTCCCTTTTTTCCAAAAAGTCCCAAGGTCCCAAAAAAAACTTTTCTTCGCCCGGGTCCCCCTATCTCCTTGTCATTCCTGCAGCTCTTCGTTCGGAAGTACTTCAAGCTTGCCACAAAGAGGTGACTTCTGGTCACTTAGGCTATACGCGAACATTAGGCAGAGTGCAGCAAAGGTACTACTGGCCGAGACTTACCACGGCCGTGAAACATCACGTTTGCACTTGTCTCGACTGCCAGAGGCGCAAGTCGCCTCCGACGAAGCCAGCCGGCCTCCTACAACCCGTCCATGTCCCTTGAAGACCATTTCATCAAATCGGAATTCTAATTCGGCAACGTTACACACTATGGTTACCTTGTCTCCATCCTTTTACCTGATCAATATCGTGCCACTGTTGTGTTCCGCATATTAGTTGTCATGGTCCTTGGTCCAAGTAGTCGTCGTTCTAAGTAAAACTCTCTTTGCTTTCATCATATTCTCAAGAATATAACACTCTTCCATACATTGTCTCAGCGCATGTCTCTTGCTTAGAAATTTTTCACTCAGTGACTGCTTTGCGAAATGAACTATAATCCCTGGCGCCGTTTCACGAACAATTTGAAGTCTGTGATTCGACACGATGTGACTGTTTCAGTTTGTCGAGTTAGCTCGAAACGCCGATACAAAATCTGAGGTGTTACAATATGCGTGCTGTTTTCTCAGCATTAGCGCACATCTACGAAGATTTCTCAACATACTGAACAATCTCGGAAATAAAATTGAGGATAGCACGTTAGAAATTTACGGTTCGAGGCCTGGAGAGTAAGCTTATACACTATATCTAGGGGTGCGTTACAACCTATATAGACACGATGTCTGCTAACTGCTCACTTGAGACACCAGTACGTAGGGCTGAATCAAGCAGCACTAAATTACATAGCGCTAAAATGCTTTGGGAAGAATAAAGTAAAGCAGAACCCGGGTGCGATAACGTAAAACTATTTCGAACTTTTCTATTCCAATTCTGCTATCAGCCCTCCACGATTGGTTAAAAATGTTTTTCGGCCACCCCCACTTCACCTGTCTGTCACGAAAACCGCGATACGTCCCCATCTGATATGATGTGTACGCACTGATTATGCATGATTTGACAGAAAAAAGAAAAACAGTTATTTCTGATTCGACCCCTTTTCGCCATTAGTCCTCGGCTATTGGTAAAAAATTTTCGTGCTGCACCCACTTCACCTGCCCGTCACGCGACATCACAAAACCGCAAGAACTCACCGCATCAAAGTGACGTGTACGCGATAACGATGCATTAATATGCCGAACAAAACTAAATTTTCTTCGGAATAGCCGCAGGCTGCCCCGTTCTGAAAGGAATCAAAGATGACTGCCGCCAATCGCTCAGACGCTCGCTACTCGCACCTGCCGGAGAGCATGGGTGTATTTGCGTAGAATAAAACTTCTTGCGTGGCCGTGTAACGTTTTCGAGCACTTTCGGCACGTTTACCCCCTCATTTTGCCAACTCTTTTTTACTGAGGGTCCATTTTAACGTCATTCTTGAGCTTCCGTTGCATGCCGCTGCGATTTTCGACCAGCCACCGCAAGCTACGTAAGGGAAAGCCGACCAACCGTAGACGCCGGCACCACCCTCTTCATCCGGTTATCAACTTTAAGTGCAGTGGCTCGGCCCCATCGAATCGATCTCCGTTTGAGCGTTCTCCTCGCCTCTTCTCAGCCAATTAGATACGACAAGCCGCTCAGTATAGGCAATGTTATTCGTTTTTCAAGCAAACAAAAGTGACCTCCTATGAACGAGGACAGCGTTTGATTGCTCTGTTCAGACAACCCTGCGGGTGTACCGCCCCGTGCTTGCGTTGGTGGTTACGCAAATTTGACGTCAGGAGATTGGAATAGAAACATATTGGAATAGTTTTACGTTATAGGGCCCCCATCTCACGACGCCTGTCCACAGTATTGCGTCCGTTATAAATCAATATAGCTACGCAGCCTATTGCCACTGTCGAAACTAGTTATGTAGTAGGCTTTTACTGCGGAACAACTCTTTTGCGCTTCCCTGAGCACACTGTGAGTCACTCAGTGGGGCCTCCGAGTTGAAGTGCGTGTTGGTGCGTGCAAATTCCGAGATAAGCGTCTGGTGGCCATCGAGCTCCTCCATATTCTTTTTTTCTTTTCATAGAGCGCCATGGCATCTCGTGGCACCGCCGAGAAGTACATGTGTGGCCTCCGAGACGAGTAAGCACGGCGCTATCGTGCGCGTGAATGCCGAGAATTACAGCCTGGCTTGCCACACATTCAGTGGCACACAGAGTGACCCACGTTGGCAATAACGTGATTAAACACAATTAAACAACAGCATATGCCCAGTGAAACGATAATCCAGCGACTACAGCGTTATTATGAAGGGTGTTCTTTGCAAAGCAGTACATAACCAGTTCATTTGTGTTACAGCCTGCAAATATGGACCTCGCGGAATCTGTTACACGAGCGTTAGACTCCTCTCAGAAGCGAAGAAATTTAGGGATCATTTTCGTCATTGTAAGGTGGCACATCCCCAGTTGCAAATACCTAATTATTTAAGTTGGTGTCAAAGCCCTTCATTCAGGAGCGACACAGTCATAGTGGCTTGTACCTCGAGGCATAAGGTAATGTACATGAGCTCACTACAAGACCACCACAGGTCCAATGGCCAATACCGAGGGTTCTACGTTGGCGTCAAAGAGTTTCTTCGATGAGCGATGCGTACGGAATTCCTCGTCTAGAATGATATATATGGACGTGAAACAGGTTCATTGAAGAACGGCCCATTTGTGCCAATCGCCGCGTTGTTGATCCCTTGGCCTGCTAGGAACTGCGTCGCCTCACCACAGCAACACGATGCACTACCGATTTGAGGACGAACTACCGATTAACGCAGGTAGGCACGAAAACGGTTAGATACAAGCATAGATAAAATTATAAAACGAACATAAATGGTTGCTGCAAAGTGAGAGAAGTACCCAATGCACACAAGACACAAGACATGATGCTACAAGGTTACTTGTCTTGTTCCACGTCTTTTTAACACTAGGTAAATAAGAATCAGGTTTCAATACACGACAATTAGTCAACAATTGTTCTCTGATTGTACTATTTGCAGTCCCAAACGATACTAATAAGACTCACAAAGCGAGATTTGTTGTCTGACTCACGGAAGATAATTTGTTATTGAAACCATCACCGCTTCGCCAGCTCTAACTTTCACTCACTATGAAATTTATAAGTGGATGTTCGCTGTAGTCAAGATCCTGTGCAGTTTAATGTCTACATTGTCGTAAGCGGCTACCATGGAGTTCCAACATGACATTCAATTTGTTGAACGCTCGAGCACCGTATACAACCGACTGCAATTTAGGTTAATTCTAAGAAAAGTAGGCAGCGTACTTTAACATATTGACGCGTGTACTTATCTTTATCGGGCGACCACGTTTCGCCGCCTAACAAATGTAATCGCACCGCGCTGGATGCGCCTGCATGTATCCGAATTTTCTGGAAAGTTATCGATGCTTCCATCCGGCTGTCTGTTGTCGCCGAACCTTGTGTTATCTGATTTCATCGCGTGACGCGAATGGTGTAGAACTTTGTGAAAGGCACGCGGGTCCGAAGGATTAGTCTGGAAAATTCGATGACTGCTGTATAAAAGCCGACGCGCTTGACCCGCTGATCAGATTTCCGGCGATCGCCGACCTTGTTCGCCGCTATCGTTGTGCTATAAGTGTAGCCTGTTCTTGTGGGCACAGGTTCGCCTGATAAAAGTTAGTTTTTGCCTTTCACAGTATCGCTACTGTGTTCTTAACGTCACCACCACGTGACATCTGGTGGAGGTGCTTTTCTTTCATGTACCGGACGCCCCCGACAAATCGTGATCCATGCCCGGACCGCAAAGACAGCACCAACGTAGTCCCGGACCATCAAGCAAGCCGCCGTCTTCAACAACTGCCCCCGGAGCACGGACGTTTGCCTGAAACCAGGAAGATCACCACCAAGTCCACCCCAATGGCAGCCCCAGCATCTCCAATCATGCTGCAGCAGCCCAGGGAGCCTCCGACGTTCCGCGGTTCAACGTTCGAGGACCCGGAAAGCTGGCTTGAGACATACGAGAGGGTCGCTGCTTTTAACAAGTGGAACAGCGACGACAAACTGCGACATGTCTTCTTCGCATTGGAAGACGCTGCCAGGACGTGGTTCGAGAACCGAGAAGCCACCTTGACGACCTGGGAGCTATTCCGAAGCGGCTTCCTGCAGACATCGCAAGCGTTGTACGCCGAGAACGAGCCCATGCGCTAATAGAAACCCGGGTGCAACTACCAAATGAGACCACCGCGATTTTTACAGAAGAAATGAGCCGCCTATTCCGCCACGCCGACCCGGAAATGTCCGAGGAAAAGAAAGTCCGCCTACTCATGCGTGGTGTAAAGGAGGAACTTTTTGCCGGGATGGTACGAAGTCCACCGAAGACTGTCGACGAGTTTCTTCGCCAGGCCACCAGCATCGGGAAGACACTCCAGATGCGAAACCGGCAATTCGACCGCCGCACGAACTCGACAAACTACGCCGGAGTTCAGTCACTGGCCACCGACGACCTACTCGAGAGTATCCGAGCTGTCGTGAGGGAGAAGCTACAAAAGCTGTTCCCATCATCACAGCCTCAAGTGGCTACGATTGCCGACGCCGTGCGTGAGGAACTCCAACAACAACTTGGATTAGCCCCTGAATCGCCGCAGCCTGAGCCGCAAGCGATGACCTACGCCGCCGTCGCACGCCGTCAAGGTCCCCCTCCGCGACCGCGCCAGGGCCCTGTCATGCCGCAATTCCGTCGTCCGCCGCCGCGCCGCCAGCACGACTACCCGTCGCCCAGCGCACCTGCGCGAGGAAGACGGACATTTGGCGCGCTCCTGATCACCGCCCGCTCTGCTACCACTGCGGCGAAGCCGGCCATGTGTACCGCCGATGCCCATACCGCGACCTGGGATTGTGAGGCTTCGCCGTCAACGCACAGCGCCCGAGGGAAGGTGAACGCCCTCGTAACATCGCCGATTACCTCGCCGCTACTTAGTGGAGCCCTCGACGACCGTCCCGTTCGCCGTCACCAGGCCGCTACCTGTCGCCGCAGCGCCGACCATACACTGGCCCAGCCCGGGGCCGCTCTGCGAGCCCATATCCGGAAAACTAAAAGCAGCAACCGATGGAGGTGCGGTTGCCGTTCGTCCAACTGACGAAGATCCTCCGCCGCCGACGAAGACGACAAAGAAACCATCTCGACGACCTAATGACGACACGCCGCCGTCCCACCGAACTCAGGAAGCCAAGACTACACCGACGAAAAATGGCTTGACGACGCGACGTTCCAGCTTCAGTTCCACCCGACGCAGCCGTGATCCCACGCCAAGACCCAACTGACAGCCAGACGAAGAACTACCGACCTCGACGTACTTCTCGATGGCCACGCAGTCACTGCCTTAGTCGACACAGGGGCCGATTACTCCGTAATGAGTGGACACATCGCCGCCCAGTTGAGGAAGGTTAAGACTGCATGGGAGGGCCCCCAAATTCGGACCGCTGGAGGACACCTCATTACGCCGACTGGAAACTGCACGGCAAGAATTACCATTCATGACCGGACTTACCCTGCCACCTTCGTTATCCTGCAACAGTGTTCACGAGACGTCATTCTCGGCATGGACTTCCTGAACCAACACGGCGCAATCATCGACCTGAAGTCGCAGTCAGTAACGCTGTCGGAAGATCAAGCGATACCGTCGGAGAGCCCTCGTAGTCACTACGCCTTGAGTGTGCTCGAAGATCAAGTGAGCATCCCGCCTCGCTGCAGCATCGTTATTTCGGTCGGCACCGAAACACCCGCTGACGTAGAAGGCGTCATCGAAGGCGACGAACGCCTACTACTCGACCGTGAAATTCGCGTCGCTCGACTGCACGGAGGAAACACGAAAGTACTGCTGACAAACTTCAGCCAGGAGTTCAAGCACATCAACAAGAGCACGACGATCGCATTCATCGAGGAAATACAGGAAACCACCGATGCGTTTGTCCTCTCGGATTCTGTCGTATCAACCCCGACGACCGTAGTTCCCGAGCCAGACTTCGACATAAATCCAAGTCTCCCCGTGATTAAGCAGCAACAGCTCAGAAGTCTGCTTCGACGATACAAAGACTGCTTTTCGACGTCATCGAGGATTCGACAAACACCAGTCGCAAAGCATCGCATAATAACCGAAGAGTGCGCTCGACCACTCCGCCAGAGCCCTTACCCAGTTTCGACGCGAGAACGCGCAGCTATAAGACAACAAGTCGAGCAAATGCTGCGCGACGACATCATCCAGCCATCGAAGAGCCCGCGGGTGTCTCCAGTTGTTGTGGTAAAGAAAAAGGACGGAACCCTACGTTTCTGCGTCGATTATCGTCGACTGAACAAAATCACGAAGAAAGACGTATACCCCCTCCCACGGATAGACGACGCATTGGATCGGCTCTGCAATGCTAAATACTTCTCATCGATGGACCTCAAGTCTGGCTACTGGCAAATAGAAGTCGATGAAAGGGATCGCGAAAAGACCGGTTTCATCACGCCAGACGGCCTCTATGAGTTCAAGGTTATGCCATTTGGACTGTGCTCGGCGCCTGCAACGTTCCAGCGAGTGATGGACACGGTTTTCGCAGGATTGAAGTGGCAGACGTGTCTTGTTTACTTGGATGACGTCGTTGTCTTCGCCGCAAATTTCGACGATCACCTTAGGCGGCTTGCGACAGTATTAGAAGCCATCAATTCATCAGGGCTCACTCTGAAGCCGGAAAAGTGCCGCTTCGCTTACGATGAGCTTTTGTTCCTAGGCCACGTCATCAGCAAATCAGGAGTAAGCCCCGACCCACAGAAGACAGCTGCCATCGCAAAGTTCCCTCAGCCAACCGACAAGAAGGCAGTGCGCAGATTCCTTGGCATGTGTGCCTACTATAGGCGCTTTGTCAAGGACTTTTCACGCATCGCGGAGCCGCTAACACATCTAACCAAATGTGATGTCGCGTTCAAGTGGGAAACGCCGCAGGCCAAGGCATTTCAAGAACTCAAACGGCGCATGCAGTCGCCGCCGGTACTTGCACACTTCGACGAGGACGCCGATACCGAAATCCACACTGACGCCAGTAGCCTAGGCCTCGGTGCCGTCCTAGTCCAGAGGAAAAACGGAGTCGAACAGGTGATAGCTTATGCTAGCCGGTCGCTGTCAAAAGCGGAAAGCAATTATTCTACGACTGAAAAGGAATGCCTCGCCATCATTTGGGCTACAGCTAAATTCCGCCCTTACCTCTATGACAGGCCATTCAAAGTCGTCAGCGACCACCACGCGTTGTGTTGGCTAGCTAACATAAAGGACCCTTCCGGACGGCTGGCGCGGTGGAGCCTCAGATTACAAGAATATGACGTCACGGTAGTATACAAGTCCGGAAGAAAACACTCCGACGCCGACTGCTTATCACGCGCCCCAATCGATCCCCCGCCGCAAGACGACGAGGACAACGACGCCTTCCTTGGGATAATAAGCGCGAAAGACTTTACTAAACAGCAACGAGCAGACCCGGAGCTAAAAGGCCTCGTCGAATATTTGCAAGGGAACACCGACGTTGTCCCTAGGGCATTTAAGCGCGGGTTGTCTTCGTTCACACTACAAAGGAACCTGCTCGTAAAGAAGAACTTCTCATCAGTCCGCGCCAGCTACCTTCTTGTTGTGCCATCAGCGCTGCGTCCAGAAATACTGCACGCCCTACACGACGATCCAACCGCTGGGCACCTCGGATTCTCCCGGACGCTATCGAGAATACAGGAAAGGTATTACTGGCCGCGTCTGACCGCCGACGTCGCCCGTTACGTCAAGACATGCCGAGACTGTCAACGACGCAAGACACCACCGACAAGGCCACCAGGATTACTACAGCCGATCGAACCTCCTCGTCGACCATTCCAGCAGATTGGGATGGATTTGTTGGGGCTGTTTCCGATGTCAACATCCGGGAATAAGTGGATCGTCGTGGCGACGGACTATCTCACCCGCTTTGCTAAAACCAAAGCTCTACCGAAAGGCAGCGCAGCCGAAGTGGCGAAATTTTTCGTCGAAAACATCCTGCTGCGACATGGTGCCCCAGATGTCCTCATCACCGACAGAGGAACGGCTTTTACAGCAGAGCTCACCGAAGCCATTCTGCAGTACAGCCAGACAAGCCACAGGAGGACAACTGCCTACCATCCGCAGACGAATGGTCTCACGGAGCGCCTGAACAAGACCCTCGCCGACATGCTAGCAATGTACGTCGACGTCGAGCACAAGACGTGGGACGCGGTCCTGCCGTATGTAACCTTCGCTTACAACACGGCACTGCAAGAAACAACACAGATCACGCCGTTTAAGCTGGTTAACGGCAGGAACCCGACGACGACGCTCGACGCCATGCTGCCGCACGTCACGGACGAAGAGAATCTTGACGTCGCGACCTTTCTCCAGCGCGCCGAAGAAGCTCGACAACTCGCCCGCCTACGGATCAAGAACCAGCAGCGTACCGACAGCCGACATTACAACTTCCGACGACGCTTCGTCGAGTACCAGCCCGGTGACCGTGTTTGGGTTTGGACCCCTATACGCCGACGAGGACTGAGCGAGAAGCTTTTGCGTCGCTATTTCGGACCGTACAAGATCATCCGACGTGTTGGGGCACTAGACTATGAGGTCGTGCCAGACGGCATTTCGCTATCACAGCGTCGCCGCTCACGACCTGAAATAGTCCACGTTGTGCGACTCAAGCCGTACTACCAGCGATAATGAACTTTGGGACTTCGCGTAACTGACCTTTGGACTTACTTTCTTTTCGTTGTTTTGCTACTTATGTTTAATAAGTGTCCTTTTGTGTTTTGCTCTCTTATATTTGTAGCATCGAGACGATGCTTTTTAAGAGGGGGGTATTGACGCTTGTACTTATCGTTATCGGGCGACCACGTTTCGCCGCCTAACAAATGTAATCGCACCGCGCTGGATGCGCCTGCATGTATCCGAATTTTCTGGAAAGTTATCGATGCTTCCATCCGGCTGTCTGTTGTCGCCGAACCTTGTGTTATCTGATTTCTTTGCCTGACGCGAATGGTGGAGATCTTTGTGGAAGGCACGCGGGTCCGAAGGATTAGTCTGGAACATTCGATGACTGCTGTATAAAAGCCGACGCGCTTGACCTGCTGATCAAATTTCCGACGATCGCCGACCTTGTTCGCCGCTATCGTTGTGCTATAAGTGTAGCCTGTTCTTGTGGGCAAAGGTTCGCCCAATAAAAGTTAGTTTTTGCCTTTCACAGTATCGCTACTGTGTTCTTAACGTCACCACCACGTGACAATATTTACAATGTAGCAGATGTCACAAAGTAAACTATACTATCATTTAACCCTCGTAGCTTGCCGTTTAAAAACCACCAGAATAAAAGAAGAGAACAACACAGTCTGGCGCATATTTCACCACACGAAGCGCTTTCTGCAGTTGTGGCAACCGTAGTTACATCACGTGTCTTTACTGCAACTCATAGAGTTGTCGCCGAAAGCACATATTGCTCCAGGGATTCGGCACCATGAAGTGCACCTCTAGATGTTCTAGTCTCTTCTTAAAAGTGTTTGATTTCTTACGCCATCCCATGTTTCACTGGTATTTTCATGTAAAGCAGCTGCTCACACAGGTGTCCAATATGTTTCAAAACGGGTCACTGGCATATAGAAGACAGCAAGAGGGACTATGAAAAGAAATGGTGTTTTTATTGCTGCTTAGGTTATGCCAATTCAAAGTGTTTCCAAATTTCGACCGTTGTTGCGCATAAATTGCGAAATAACGCGAGTAACGCGCAGGAAAGGGCATTCTTGAAAGGATACACGATGCGGTGGCATGGCAGCTAAAATTACTTTGTTATATTAAGAAGAGTGACCTATTTACAAGCATACAATCCAGTTAATTTTACGAGATAGTTTAGTTGATTTAAATAGAGTTTTTGACCAGGTTCATGTATTTTGTTTCATGATAGTTAAGCTTGTTTTCGTCCTTCTTTCCTAACGTTCACAATAAAAACACATTTTTATTGAGAAAATTACCCTCCCCCATCAAACTAAGCCAACATCGCTAATTATTAAACCAACAACACTTGTCTTTCCATTTGAACTGCTTTTCGCTTCAGATTTCGCCGCGTCATGTGTACTGATCTGATTTGGTAGACGCAAGGCGTCTCCTGTTACGATATCGTGGTATTTTCATGAACGTTAGCGAAGGTCAAGCACCTGCCTTGAGGGATAATTGGCAGATAATACAGAAAAATACAATTACGACTTTCATGAACTCAAGATCCACGTTCATGTGGTCAGTGCCCCGGACGTTCAAATAGACTGTAAAAAGATGCCCACTGTCGTCATATATATCATAGTATGGCAGAAACTTTATTAAATGCTTTTCAGTGCCTTCGCCAAATGTCAAGTTTTCGCTGTTAAAACAGTCATGGATTCCTGAATATATTAGTGATCTCGCACAGGTAGTTTTGCACTTCATTTCAATGGAACAACAAGAACACGTCTGACATTAAACTTTTCACGAAATGTCAGTCGAAGAACTCCCTGACGTCTTTTCCTGTCCCTGCGTCATACGTATTGCTACATAAACCTAAGGTTACCGACTTCAAAATCTGTCAGAACGATGGCTCAGGATAAGATCACCTCACCTTTAATAACATGTTTCAAACGTCATCCATGACAGTGAATAACCAGAAAGCAGGGAATAAATGTCAGAATAGATATGTAATTTCTTTGCACTTTCATATGAAACAAAAATAATTGCGAAATGCGACAACCGTTGCTAAATGTAGTAGCTAAGACAACATTTTGAAATATTCATTGTTCACGTAAACATGAAATTGCGTACACAGCCTCCTTCTCCATATATTTATAGCGCACAGATTTTACGAAATATATAAACACACCAAACGTTGCATAGTAAGCTCAATTTACTGGTGTCTACTGAGGCAGCCGGCAGTGTAGTGTGATTCATAGTGAACAAAAGGGTTAATCGTGTGGGCGTAACAAGACGGTACGGCTACATAGTGTTAAGGGTGGCAATACTAGGGCGGAACTTAAGCACCATGCCTTGAAATACCGTAGCGGCGCTTAACAAATTGCTACTACCTTAGCAATATCCGTCTAGTGTCTCAAATTCTAGGAACTTAATTGATCGCAATCATTTAGAATGATTTTGAGTTTTTCAGGGTTAACGCCGCTCGTGGCAATGGCAGACTGAGAGTGATGTGTCATATCTGCAAGCGGACGTCAAGAGGCGGAACAAGCTAGGAAGGCGGGCAGCGTAACCAATGTACGGCGCGTTCTCTGATACAAAATCCATAACAAACTAAGTAAAAGTGATAAAAATGTGAAAGACCGTTTCAACGTGGTGTATATTCTGAGTTGGAGTTATTACATTTTTGCTTGAGTGAATAATATTTTTTCGTCATGAAGACGAAGGTGGCTTGTAGAAAAAGCTGGAAAGCACAGTGACTAGGCCCGACCTTAATGAAGATGCAATTTCGCAACCGCAGTACATAATCAACATCATAAAGTGGAATGTACAGCAAAACACAGCCGAAACGAAATAGAAAAAATAACAGCATTACCAAGATCAATACAATCGATTTTCATAGCGACCAAAGGTTAAAAAGAACGCACGGAAACAACTTACATTGTGGTCATAAGCATTTTCGAAATCCATATAAACATGATGTCTGCCAACTGCAGACTTTAGCCTTAAGTGCGTAGCGCTAAAATGTTTTCGAAAAAATAGAGTCGATACTATTGTGTCGGTAATAAATGAATATAGGTACATACCATAATGGTATTTACCTACGAATTATGTATGACGTCTTCTGCAGCACAACCCCTCTTTTGGGTTTCTATAAGAACATTCTGCGTCATTTCCCGTGGCCTCCGAAATGAATGGCGCCTTTGTAGCACAAATGTTGAGATACGCGTGAGGCGGCAACCAAACTCCTCCCTCACCCTTTTTTTAGAACGTGCTGTGGCATCTACCGGCACCGCCGAGAAGTACGCGGGTGGCCTCCGAGACAAGAGGGGTGGCGCTACGGTGCCTGCGCCCGATTTAAATTGCTCCCCGACTTGCCACACACTCCGTGGCAGACACTTAGTGACCCACGTTTGCGACATCGTCATTAATGAACAGCACATACACAGTGAATTTATTTTCCGGCGACAAAAGCCTTGGGATGAAGGGTGTTCTTTGAAAAGCAGCACATCGACCCAGTTCTTTTGTGCCGCAGCCCGCAATTTTTTCTGCTTGCTTATGTCGAGGAATGCTTAACACGAAGGTTAGATTCCACTTAGGAGCGAGGTAATGTAGGCGTCATTCTCTTCATTCTTTGGTGGCACATTCCCAGTTGCAAATACCTAATTACTCAAGTTGGCCTGAAAGGCGTTCATTCTAGAGCGACATAGGCCTACTGGCATATGTCCCGTTGCATAAGTTGATATTAAAGATTTTATTTCAAATCCAGTACATGTCCAGTGGCCCATACGCAGTGTCGCACGTTGGTGTCAAGGAATTTATTTTATCAGCGATGAGTACAGAATTCCTCGTCTAGAGTCACACATATTGACGTGAAAGAGGTTCGTTGAAGAGCGGCACGTTTGGGCAAATCGCCGCCTTGTCACTCGTGCAATTTGATGTCCTCGTCTGCTAGGAACGACGCTGCCTCAGCAGAGCAGCGCGATGCACTAACCATTCGGCGACGGACTACGAATTAACGCAAGTAGGCAGTAAAGTGGTCAGACACAAACATAAAAAACATAAAAACTAAAAATAATAGTTCCTGCAAAGTGTCAGAAGTACCCAACGCACGAGGCATGAGACATGATGCTGCAAGGTTACTTGCCTTGTTCCACGTCTTTTTAACGCTACGTAAACAAGAATCAGGTATCAATACAACCCCAATTAGTCAACCATTCTTCTCTGGTTGTGCTATTTGCGGCCGCAAGTGACAATAACGAGACTCACAAAGCGAGAATTGTTGTCTGGCTCACCGACTCTCATTCGGTATTGAATGGATCACCACTTGGCCAGTTCTCACTTTTACTCAATATGAAATTTATAAGTGGATGTTCGACCGCTGTAGTTAAGATGCTGTGCTGCAGAATCTATGCAGTGTCGTAAATGGCGGGCGTGGAGTTCCAAAATGACATTCAATTTCCTGAACACTAGGGTGCCCTTCACAACCGACAGCTATTCAGGAGCAATTATAAGAAAAGTACACAGTGTACTTCATCTTATGTACAACGTTACGCATGTCACAAAGCAAATGATACTATCATTGAAGTCTCATAGCATGCCGTTTAAAAACCACCCAATGGAAACTAAAGAAGGACGCAGTCTGACGCATATTTCACCAACCAGAAACGCCTTCTGCGGTTATGCCAGTTGTAGTTACAAGAGGTGTGCTCACTGCTTCTCACAAAGTTGTCGCCGAAAGCTCATGGCGCTCTAGGGCTTCTGCGCCATGAAGTGCACCTCTAGATGTTCTAGTCTCTTCTTAAAAGTGTTTGATTTCTTACGGCAGCCCATGTTTCACTGGTATTTTCATGTAAAGCAGCTGCTCATACAGGTGTCCAATATGTTTCAAAATGAGTCACTGGCATATAGAAGACAGCAAGAGGGACTATGAAAAGAAATGGTGTGTTTATTGCTGCTTAGGTTATGCCGATTCAAAGTGTTTCCATTTGTCGACCGTTGTTGCGCATAAATTGCGAAATAACGGGTGCGATGGACAGGAAAGGGCATTCTTGGAAGGAGATACGATGTGGTGGCATGAGAGCCAAAGTTTCATTGTTGTACTAAGAAGTGTGTCCTAAGTACCAGCATACGGTCTGTTTCTTTTTACGAGTGAGTTTAGTTGCTTCAAATCGCCTCTTTGACAACGTGCATGTATTTTGTTTGATCATAGTTATGCTTGTTTGCGCATTCATTTCCTAAAATTCACATAAAAACACGTTTTAGTGAGAAAAATCCCCCCCCCCCCCCATGAAACTTAGCCAACATCGCAGATTATAAACTAACTGCACTTGTCGTTCCATTTGAGCTACGTTTCACTTGACATTTCGCCGCTTCATGTGTGCAGATCTGAATTAGCAGACGCACGGCGCCTACTTTTACGACAGCGTGGCATTTTGAAGAACTTTAGCGAAGGTCAAACATCTGCCATGATTGATAAATATCCAATAATTCAGAAAAATACAATTTCGTCTTGCATGAAATCAAGATCCTCGTTCATCTGGTCAGTCCCCCGGACGTTCAGCGAGATCTTAAGATTCCCGCTGTCGTCATATATTCCATACTTTGGCAAAAACTTAAAAAATGTTTTTCGGTACCTTCGTTTAGTGCGGAGTTCTAGCTGAAAAAATATTCGGGGATTCCTGAATATATCAGGATTGTCACACGTGTAGTTTTACACTCCATTTGGATGGGAGAACAACAACAGGCATGAAAATAAAATTTTCAGGAAATGTCAGTCTATGAACTTCCTGACGTCTTTTCCTGTCCCTGCGTCATACGTATTGCTACATAAACCTAAGGTTACCGACTTCAAAACCTGTCAGAACGATGGCTCAGGATAAGATCACCTCACCTTTAATAACATATTTCAAACGTCATCGATGACAGTGAACTACCAGAAAGCAGGGAATAAATGTCAGAATATAAATGTAATTTCTTTCCACTAATGCATTCATTTCATATGAAACAAAAATTATTGCCAAATGCGACAACCATTGCTAAATGTAGTACCTAAGACAACATTTTGCAATATCCATTTTTCACGTTAACATGAAATTGCGTACACAGCTTCCTCCTCAATATATTTATAGCACACAGATTTTACGAAATATATAAGCACACCAAACGTTGCATAGTAAGCTCAATATACTGGTGTCTACTGAGGCAGCCGGCAGTGTAGTGTCCTTCATAGTGAACAAAAGGATTAATCGTGTGGGCGTAACAAGACGGTACGGGTACATAGTGTTAAGGGTGGCAATACTAGGGCGGAACTTAAGCACCACGCCTTGAAATACCGTAGCGACGCTTAACAAATTGCTACTACCTTAGCAATATCCGTCTAGTGCCTAACATTCTAGGAACTTAATTGACCGCAATCATTTAGAATGATTTTGACTTTTTCAGGGTTAACGCCACTCGTGGCAACGGCAGACTGAGTGTTATGTGTCATATCTGCAAGGGGAAGGCGAGAGGTAAAACAGGCCAGGATGGCGGGCATGTTAACTTAATTACGGTGCGTTCTCTGATACAAAATTCAATGTAGAGTAAGCAAGAACGGTAAAAATGGGAAGGACCATTTCCGAGTGATATATATTCTGAGTGGAAGTTACTAAGTTTTTGCATGACCTAATATTATTTTTTTTTCATCATGAAGACGAAGGTAGCTCGGAAAAAAGCTGGCAAGCACACAGATTAGCTCCTGCCTCCCTGAATATGCATTTTAGCAACCGCAGAGCGTTCCGAAAGGTGCATAATCAAAATCATAAAGTGGCATGTGCAGCAAAGCAGAGAAAAAACGCAAGAGAAAAATCACAGCATTACCAACATCAGTACAACCCATTAATATTGCGACAAAATATTAAAGAAAACGCAATGAAGCAACTTACATAGTGGCAATATGCACTTTAGGAACCTGTATAAATATTATGTCTGCCAAGTGCTGACTTGAGATACAATTGCGTAGCGCTAAAACGTTTTAGGAAAGATAAAGTCAACGCTATTGTGTCAGCAATAAATAAATATATGCCAATAACTCATTGTCACAGACGAAACGAGTCATGTTTGATACGTGTTCTGCAGCACAAGCCCTCCTTTGCGTTTCTATAGGAACACTCTGCGTCATTTCCCATGGCCCCCGAAATGAATGACGCGTTGGGGGCTGCGAGCGTTAAGAAACGAGTGAGAAGGCAACCGAATTTCTCCCTCACGTTTTTTTTTAGAGTGCACTGTGACATCTGTTGGCACCGCCGATAAGTACGCATGTGGCCTCCGTGATGATAAACGTGGCGGTACTGTGCATGCGACCGCTGAGAATTGCTCCTACGCCTGCAGACACTCAGTGGCAGACACTTAGTGACCCACATTGGTGACTTCGTCATTAAAGACCAGCACGTGCCCAGTGAATCGATGGTCCGGCGATGAAAGCGTTGGAGTGAAGGGTGTTCTTGGAAAAGCGGTAGCTACCCTGCTCATTTGTGGCACAGCCTGCAAATTTGTGCGGTTACTGAAATCGTGAAATCTTTTCCACGAGGGTTACGTTGAAGTCGGAAGCGAACAAATTTAAGGGTCATTTTTGTCAGTGTAGGCGGCGCATTGCAGTTGCAAATACTTTATTACTCAAGCTGGTATGAAAAACGTTCGTTCAAGAGCGGCACATTCCTACTGGTATATACACGGTTACGTGGGTTGATATCAAAAAGTTTATTTAAAGAGAAGCACAGGTCTAGTGGCCCATAGCCGGTGTATCACGTTGGAGTCAGAGAGTTTCTTCGATCAGCGATGCGCACAGAATTCCTCGTCTACAGTTGCACACATCGACTTGAAGCAGGTTCGTTGAAGACCGGCACGTTTGGGAAAATCGCCGCATTCTCGCTTGTCCAATTTGGTGCCTTAGACTGCTAGGAATTGCGTTGCCTTAGCACCGCAGCACGATGAACTACCCATTCGACGACGGACTACCAATCAACGCAGATAGGCAGGAAAACAGTTAGACACAAACATACATAAAAAGATCAACCACAAGTAGATAGTTCTCGCAAAGCGCGAGAACAAGCCTGTCCTGTAGACTGTCGTAAATGGTGGGCACAGAGTTCCATTAGGACATTCAATTTCTTTGACGCTTTGGTGCCCTATGCAACCAACAGTAATTTAGGAACAATTATAAGAAGCGTGCACAGCGTACTTTACTCTACCATATGTACAACGTACCACGTGTTAAAAAGTCAATACTACTAAGATTGAACCTTGTAGCTTGCCATTTATAAATCCACCAGATTGAAACAAACGAAGAACGCAGTCTGGCGCTTATTACACCACACGAAGCGCTTTTTGCGGTTATGCCAATCGTAGAAAAAGCACGTGTCCTCATTGCTTATCACAGAGTTGTCGCCGAAAGTACAGGGCCCTCTAGAGGCTCCGCGCCATGAAGTTAAACCACAAAAGTTATAGCCTCGTCTTAACAGTGTTTGTTTTCTTACGCCAGCCCGCATTTCACTCGTATTGTCATGTAAACAGCTGCGCACACTAGTCTCCATACATTTTAAACAGGAACACCGGCATATAGAAGACAGCTAGAGTGACTATGAGCAGAAAGAGTGATTTTACCTGATGTAATAGTTATGCCAATTCAAAGTGTTTTCATTTGTTGATGGTTGTTGCTCAAAAATTACTAAAAACTGGAGTAACGGACAGAAAGGCCGCTCTTGAAAGGAGACTTGATGCGGTTGCACGAGAGCTAATATCAGTTTGTTCTACTAAGAAGGGGGACTTTTGTATAAGCAATCAGTATGTTGCTTGCAACGAGAGTGAGTTTTGATGCCTCAAATGGCGTCTTTGTTCCCCTGCATTTATTTCATTTTTATATCTGTGCTTGTTATCGCCTTACTTTCATGACATTCACATAAAAACACGTTTTTAGTGAAACAAATGCCCCTCACCGAAATCTAACACCAACAACACACCCATTACTAAACTATCTACACATATCTTCACACTTTAGCTGCTTTCCACTTCAGATTTCGCCGCATCTAGTTTACAGATCTGATGTCTTAGACGCACGGCGTCTACTTTTACCACATCGTGGTCTTTTCAAGAGCGCTAGCGAAGGTCAGACATCTGTCTTGAGTGATAAACAGCTTATAATCAAGAAGTATACAACTACCACTTGCATGAACTCAAGATCCTCGTTTATGTGGTTAGTCCCTAGGAAGTTCAGAGATAGCATGAGAAGATTCCCGCGGTCGTCTAATATTTCGCGCATTGGCAAAAACCAAATTAACTGCTTTTCAGTGCCTTCGCTTACTGCTATATTTTCGCTGATAAAATATTTGTGGATTCCTGAATATCTCAGGAATCTTACACCAGATAGTTTCGAACTCAATACGAATTGAAGAACAAGAACACGTCTGAGATTAAAATTTTCAGGAAATGTCAGTCGAATAACTCCCTGACGTCTTTCCGAGTCCATCCGTCACTGTGTTGATATATAAGCCTAAGGTTACCGCTTTCAAAATTTGTCCGAACAATAAGTCATAATAAAATAATCTCACCTTCATTAACATATATTTCACACGTCATCCATGAGAATGACTAACCGCAAAGCAGGGAACAAATGTCAGATTATATTAGTAATTTCATAGCACTAATACAATGCTTCCTATGAAGCGAACATAATTGGAAAATGCCACAACCAATGCAAAATCGTGTAGCGAAGACACCATTTGAAATATCGATTTTTCACGCAAAAATGAAAGAGCGTACACAACATCTTTCTCATTATATTTATTGCACACACATTTTACGAAATGCACGAAGATCCCAAACGCAGCATAGTAAGCTCAATATACGGCTGTCTACTGAAGCAGGAGGCAGTGTAGTGTCCGTCATAGTCAAAAAAGGTTTAATCGTGTGGGCGTAACTAGACGGTACAGCTAGTGTTAAGGAATGCAATACTACGGCGGAAGTTAAGCACCACGCATGAAATACCGTAGTGACGCGCAACAAATGGTTACTGCTTTAGCAATCTGTGTCTAGTGCATAACTGTAGGTACATAATTGATCAGTTCACTAAAATGGTTTTGACTTTTTCACATTAACAGTGCTCGTGGCAACAGCAGACTGAGAGTGATGTGTCATATCTGCAAGCGAACGGCAACAGGTTAAACAGGGCAGGAAGGCGGGCAACGTAACCTCTTTACGGTGCATTCTCTGATACAATATTCATAATAAATAAAGTAAAAGTGGTACCAGGCGAAGGCCCATTTCCACGTGATATATATTTTGCGTTGGGTTTATTACATTTTTGTATGACCTAATAATAATTTTTTTCACCATAAAGATGAAGGTGGCTGGGGCAAAAAGCTGAAAAGCACGCTCATTAGCTCCGGCCTCCCTGAATGTGCACTTTCGCAAACGAAGGGCGTCCCGAAAGGTACATAATCAATATTATAAAGTGACATGTGAAGCAAAACACAGCAAAAACGCAATAGAAAAAATACCAGCACTACGAAAATCAATACAACCCATTTTGATTTCAACAAAACATCTAAAAATGACGCACTGAAACAACTTAAATTCTGGCAATACGCACTTCAAAAACCTATATAAAAAGAATTTATGCCAACTGCTGACTTGAGACATAATTCCGTAGCGCTAACATGTTTAAGGAAAAAGGGAGTCGACGCTATTGTGTGAGCATAAAATGAATACAGGTACATAAGGTATTGTCACTGCCGAAATGAGTTATGTATCAGAAGTGTTCTGCAGCACAACCCCCCTTTTTCGCTTCCCTGACAACACTCTGCGTTATTTCCCGTGGCCTCCGAAATGAATGACGCGTTGGGTAGCGCGAATGTTGAGAAACGCGTGAGGCGCCAACTGAACTGCTCCCTAACGCTTTTTTTTTTTCCGAACGTGCTGTGGCTTCTAGTGACACCACCCAGAAGTACAGGCGTGGCCTCCGAGACGAGAAGCATGGTGGTATGGGGCCTTCGAGGGCTGACATTGCTCCCTCGCTTGCCACACACTCAGTGGCACACACTGAGTGACCCCCGTTAGCGAGATGGCAAAGAACGAAGAGCACACGCCCAGAGAATCAATGGTCCAGTGACTAAAGTTTTGGCCCGATGGTTGTTGTTTGAAAAGCGGTGCCTACCCCGCTCATCTGTGTCATAGCCTACAAATATGTCTGGCTGCCGATCTCGAGGAATGCTTTACATGAGCGTTTGATTCCCCTCAGAAGCGAGTAAATTTAAGGGTCATTTTCTTCATTACAGGGCGGCACATTCCCAGTTGCAAGCACCTAATTATTCAAGTTAGCGTCAAAGTCGTTCATTCAAGAGCAACACAGGCCTGCTGGCATATGCCCCGTTACATAGGTTGATATCAAAGATATTATTTCAAATCCAGCATATGTAGGGTGGCCCCTACCCAGTGTCACACGTTGGCGTCAAGGAATTTCTTCGATAGAGGATGAGCATATAATTCCTTCTCTGCAGTTACACAGATTGACGTAAAAGAGGTTCGCTGCAGAGCTGCCCGTTTTTTGCAAATCACAACATTCTCACTTGTCCACTTGGTGTCTTGGTCTGCTATAGGAGCTGCGTTCCCTCAGCACAGCATCACGATGCACTAGCAGCACGATGCACTACCCATTCGACGATGGACTGCAAATTAACGCAGGGAGGCAGGAAAACGGTTGCATGCAAACATAGATAAAGACATAAAAAGAAACAGATAGCTCCCAAAAAGTGAGAGAAGTCCAAAACCCACACAGGACAACGTACATGATGCGACATAGTTATTCATTTTGCTCCATGTCTTTTTAACGCTAGACAAATAAAAATTAGGTCTGAAAACATGCAAAGAAGTCAACAATTCTTCTCTGATTGTACTATTTGCACGATACATTAATGAGTCTCACAAAGAGAGATGTGTTTTGTGGCACTCCGAATATTATTCGTTATTGAAATTATCTCCTCTTGGCTAGCTCTCACATTTACTCACTGTGAAATTTATAAGTTGAAGTTCAACCGCTGTAGTCAAGATCCTGTGCAGAAGAATGTCTACGGTGTCCTAAATGGCGGACATGGAGTTCCAACATGATATTCCATTCCATAAATGCTCGGGCACCATATATACTGACAGCAATTTAGGAAGAAATGTAAGAAGCGTACACAGTGTATTCTACCATCCGTACCACATAGCATATGTCACAAATTCAACAATACTATCCACCAGACTGAAACAAAAGAAGAACACAGTCTGGCGCATATTTTACCACAAGAAGCGCTTTCTGGGGTTATGCCAACCGTAGTTACTGCACATGTCGTCACTGCTTCTCACAGAGCTGCATCCAAAAGTACGTTGGCGCACTAGGGAATCAGCGCCATGAAGTGCAACTCCAGATGTTCTAGTATCTTCATTGCAGTGTTTGTTTCCCTACGTCAGCCCTGAGTTCACTGACATTGTCATGTAAAGCAGCTGCTCACACTGGTCTCCAATATATTTGAAACGGGAACATTGGCATGTAGAAGACAGCAAGAGTGGCCATGAAAAGAAATGGTGTTTCAACTTCTCGTTAGGTTATGCGAATTCTAGGTGTTCTCATTTGTCCATGATTGTTGCGCAAAACCTACGGAAGAACGGGAGTAACGGCTTGGAACAGGCATTCTTGAAAGAAGACACGATGCGGTGGTACGAGAGCTAACTTAGTAAATTAAGTAGGGTGAATTAAGTAGCAGCATACCGTCCGTTTCTTTTTACGAGTGAATTCAGTTTCTTCAAATGGCATCTTTCATCACGTGGCTGTATTTTCTTTGATGATATCTATGTCCGTTTACTTCTTTCTTTCCTAACATTAACATAAAATAAAACTTTTTGGTGAGAAAAAGGGCCCCCTATTAACTAGCCCAGAATCGCAATCTGTTAAATTAACTACACTTATCTTTCCATTTCAGCTGTTGTCCACTTGAAATATCGCCGCATAATGTGGACTGATCTCAAGTGGAAGACGCACGGTGTCCACATTTAGGACATAACAGTATTTTGAAGGACGTTACAAAAAGTCTAACACTTGTCTGAAGCAATAACAAGCTGATAATCCAGAAAAATGGAACTACGACTTGAATGAACTCAAGGTCTTTGGCTATGTGGCAAGTCCGCAGAAGGTTCAAGGAGTCCGTGAGAAGATGGCCGATGTCGTCTAATAGTTACGTAATATCACGAAAGTCTCGTTGGGTGGTTTTCAGTGCCTTCGCTAACTGCAACGTTTTCACTTTGAAAATATTTTTAAATTCTTGCCTAGCTGAAAAATGTAACACAACTAGCTCTGCGTTGAATTTGGACGGAAGAATAAGAACAGTTCTGACATTTTGTTACTTCACTGCAAATAGCCTAATATATATACCATGAAGGATTAGTCACTATCGAAATACCAGAACCTTATCCACGTAAATCTGGAATACATATGGGGAAAATGGCGCGTGTTCAAAGATAATTTCTATTGAGTAGTCATACGCCGAAACAAGGAATCATGTAGGTATTCTGCGGGATTTATTTTTAGTAACAGTGGCCTTGTCACGGAGCCATTCGAATGAGCTCGCATTGAAAAAATAAAGGGCCTTCATGCGTCAAAACACAAATTTGTATATCAGCCACGTTGCAGTGGACTGCGAGTATATTTTAAATACGTGTGATTCCATAACATGTGCATATATTGAATTAGGCGACTGTTTTTAAATTGTGCCTCCATGAATGGAACACAGGAGGGAACACAGACAGGACATGCGCCTTGTCCTGTCTGTGTTCTTTTCTGTGTGCCTTCACTATTGGCGCTTCATATATTTAAAGCTATGCACCAACTAGACCCACAACGTGCTTTACCGAAGTGCGGCCATTGGGCTGTGATTGCGGTCAAATACCAACCTCGTGCTCATGGATGCTGCACCTTCTTGCTTAGTTACCGGAGCGGGTCATTTGTGTTACCCTGTTTCGATTGAATACTCAATTCTTGCATATTACCTTGGCAATTGACAGCAAGAAATATGAAAATGTTGAATTTATACAAAGAAAGCCTTCGGATTACTTAACAAATATGGTGAGATTAAAAAAAAAAGACCTTGAAATTTCTAAACACTTTAGCTCGGACCTATTTCGACGATTGATGTAGACTTTTACATTAGAAATTCGTAGAGTATGCTTTCTCAATGCAGGGCAAACAGAAATGTATTACATTAAAAATACTCTCTCATACATAATTTTATCAACCGAAAAGGCGCTAGTATTCAGGCTTTGCGTGATTTATTATTATCACTGGTTGATGTAAGCTAGCAAGGGTAGCTTTCTCGAGAAAATTATATAAAATATTTCAAGGATCCAAGGAAGTCGCTCTACACAGGTTGCAGTCAACGTTTTTTTGTTACAGGAAGCCGTAAGATTGCACATGATGAATGAGAACAGGTGCTTTTGAACCTTTGATCTAGGTCACGACTAGTTTAAAAAAAATGTAAGGGTGGGCTGCCCTGCGAGGACACCTTTACTTGTGGTGACATCGGTCGGATGTGCCATTGCTTTAAATGGAACAGTCAGGGAGCATGCGTAGTCATTCGTATTGGTAACCTGGTTGCGCAGTGCGCAATTTGCAATGAGTAGGGGAAGATTGCGAAAGCCAGATGCATATAAAGCAACGCCATGTATGCCCAACCACGCATACAACATGGTATGTGGGCTCTATTTTCTCTGGGAGCATCGCTTTCACGCCATTCCACTGTTTTGCGACTCCTGCTATTCTCGTGGCAAGGACTTTGCCATTTTGATAAGTAACAGTGCACGAAAAGCAGGATGATCGAAATTCCGACAGAAACCACGAGCCGTGGCTCGCAACTATTCGCTTCAGCGTCACGATTGCAACGTCGCTACGATGCCAGGATGGCCAAGTACTCCGGGGGGACATTTCTTCGAACGAACTGAAAACGACCCGCCTGTTCTCTTTTCAACACGAATTCGTTAAACGCCCCATGTTAAGAAACTCCAGCGTCGTCGGTGGCGGATTTGTCCACTAGGGAAAAATCAAGCTGAAGTAGGCATCCAGAACAACGCAAGTCCTTCACATTGTGCATAGGATTTGTTGAACAATTTGTCCGAGTAAAATGCATAAAAAAAAATTCGTAAGGAACGACATACACACAACCTACAAACAAGATAGCGTCTATTTGTAATTTAAATATGCAAAAAAAATATAATTCTGCTAGACGCAAGCTCCAAAATTAACTGCTTATCCAAGGGCCGTTTGAGGTCTGTCCGAGTAGGAGCGGCGAGGCGCGCTCGGTTCCCGGGAACAGCATGCAGATGGCACTCGCCTCCGCGCATTCGCAGCAGCGGACAGCAACCGCCGCGGAAAAAAAGAACAAAATTTCCGTTCGTCGGCCGTTTTTCCAGGAAACATTACAGTTACATAAGCAGTGGTTGCAGGGAAGCGTGAGAAGCAGTCAGTGATTTTTGAATGCTTTCGCGTTCAACCCCTAAACGCGAAGCTTAAGCGTCCTACAAATTTTTCTCCAGCATTGTTTAAGACACAACGAGGGATTGCGGGATCGTATCTCGTAAACAATCTCTTGGCATTCCCTCTGTCACTCGACTGTATCTCAAGCTGCTGCGTCTTCTGTAACGAGGAATTTTGGTGCGTACAGTGGAAGCCTTTTTTCATCGTCTTAGGTGAGTAGGATACATATTATTGTGAGTAATGGGCTTTACTATGAAATAAAAAAAGCTGTTTTGCAAGGGAGATTTTTGGCGTGTGCTTGGTGTGTTTATATTTTCCCATTGAGAGGGACCTGTTTTGTAAAGGCTCAATATATATATATATATATATATATATATATATATATATATATATATATATATATATATATATATATATATATATATATATATATATATATTGTGTTTGTACACATTCGCTACCGTTGGAGGAAGCTTTTCCAAAAACTTCTTTTGGCACCTCAATTTTCCTTCTGTTTTCATCTTCCCCTTTCGTCATTATTTCCCGTGCAGAGCTACGTCCTCAGATGTGAAAAGCGAACGAATGCTATTGCAAACTTTAATGGCTGGAAATATTTGGCAATAGGCATTCCCAATGTGTAAGCTCTTTTCCACCTTTGCATTTTTCTTTCTTACCCAATTTTTCTAACATTCAATAAACAATATTTGTAACCAACAAGAAGGATGGTCACAGACAGCCGACATTATGAACCCATTACTACTGAATAAGGTGACGGAAGAGGGAAAGTAATTTCAGCACTAGGGGGCTCGATTTTTAAATCAAGGGTTCTATAAGTTTTTCTTTGATTGCTACGCCTCACATTTTGTTTCTTTGGCCAGCCATGGATGGCAGTTCCCTTCGAGGAGGAAAATAAACAGAAACGGCCTTTTAATGCCTGACTTAAGAGTCAGAGGATAGAATTGACGTCACTGAAACCACCGCCCATAATGAACCCCATTGCACCAAACGTGACAAGAGTTGACGAAGAAACAAGTTTACACATTATTACACAACACAAGTTTACACATTATTGCAACTAGTTTAGGTATGATCTATACGTAAATAAAATGCATACACACAAGTACACACACTATAAGATAGCGCACTACATGAACATGTCATTACTACAAGAAATATTAACGGAGCAAAGTGGTGATTCATACAGTGGGACAATAAAATAGAGAGTTCATAAAGGTCCACTGAAGTACCGAGAAAATACACTTCATATATATTTCCACGAACTTCTTAACTGTTTGGCGGATGACGGGTAAAACACAAATATTATTTCTGGCATAATAATATTCGCTTCAAATACTTTAGGTTAACATAATACTTTAGCCACGTGTATCAAAAGACTGCAATGTCTGACAAGGGGAATCGGTAAATATTTGATATTGTTATGGTGTGAGTTTATCTGAGTACATGGCTTTGAAGGTAGTAACGTATTCATAGCTAAACGTTCTAGGTTATAAAAGTGTTCTTTTTAAAAATTAATAATATCATAGACAGTTATCAGACGCATGAATTACCGCAAACTAGGAAAATTTTTTCAGTGTCCACATACTATTTATGTTCGCAATTACTTACCAGATGTTTGTATGCAATATTGGTCAGGGACACTTATGCTTCGTACATGTTCTCCAAACAGTATATGCTGTTCAGGAGAAGTGAGTTACGAGAGGTAAATACATGAAGTAACAACTGGTTCGAAGTTATTAGCTTAGCTCTTACAGGTAAAAGAAATGATCTACTGACAGAACACAATATTATCTATTTACTTTTGATCTTAAACTCTTATACGGCCCTTTGATTAAGGAATTCCGAGATGACTACTCCGAGAGGTTTTGTGCTGCGTACAATTTCGATACCACCGCGTTCGTACTTAAGCATGAAATAACCTAATATAGAGAAATCACCATGGCGGTTTTGCTTTACCTATGTTGAGGAAGAAGGCTAAGTGGAATATACGGTGTGTAGCATAAAGGTCAGGCAATTCATATCTTTCTTAAATAGAAGATATGTTCGCTAATTGAGAATGAATTTGAATGAGCTAAGGTAAATGTAGTGGCTCTTGAAGAGATTTCAATAATTGACATCATCACACTAAAGCACAGTCAAGCTTAAGGTACCGACTGTTTGGCATATTAACTTCGCTGAGACGGCAGGAGCTATATTGATGTTCCTAAAAAGAAAAATGAGTGTACAATTAGCTTTAAGACCATGCTACACATGCTTCTCACAATAGGTTTAAAATTTTTGAAGGATCACGTAAATCATTTTGGCAGGTCACACTGTAGGATACAAATGTCGTACGGAATTAAAATTTCCTTAGCGGAGGGCAGCTGTTCGGAGACGACCTTAAGGTTGACCAATTACCCCCGCGACGCCATTATTAAAGCAGGAAGCAGAGGCCCTAAGTGCACAGTCTAATAGGATCTGTACTTACTTATTTTCTCTGTTGTTTCGCGCTGCACTCGGCAAGATACTTGCGCAACTCGCCCAGCAGACCACCGTTGAGAAGAAACAGAGCCGCTGACGGACGCCAGTGGTTGCACGAAAGGGTTTGAATCTGTGCATCTTTCTGTTCTGTTATAGACACGAATCAGTAGATTAGGGTAAGTGGTTTAAGCTTTAACTGCACTTAGTTCCATAAATGTGTGGCGTGTCATATGGTGTCGCATGCGCTGTCGATATCACAAAAATCATCTATCAATTACTCATGATTCGTCCAAACTCGAAATAAAGGTATTTGTAAAGAGCAATAATTTCACCTCACAAAATTGTACTTGAAGAAATTCGTGTTGTTAATTAGTAAAAGAAAATCACCTACAATCACGCTTCTCCGAAAGGAGAAAGTTCATTTCACTTCGCCATATAGTGACTCGCACGGGCAATCGATGGCGTGTGGCACATGGCAAACGGAACGAGTGTGGCGTGGCTGCCTTACTAATCGGAAGATCGCGAGATACAGCTCTTGGGGGATGCTTGGGCGTGATTTAAAGCAGATGCCGCACAGTGACATCCGCTCATGCAGCGCCTAGTTCCCTGTATAGCACCGGTGGACGCACTCGCCGCATGCCATCGGAGAACCGACGAAGGCGCGCTGATCTGGCGCCATGTCATAGCGGTCGCCGCCGCAGAGCCTGTCTTGCGCAACAACACGTTTTTATACTCATGCTTTCGCCGTACTCACCTGCTCCGCTATCCGCCTCATGTCTAAGCTCTGCTCCTCCCACTCGCGTCACTATCGCCCTCTTTCGTACCCCGCAGGGCACTTCTTTCGCACTTTCATCCTTCACTGTGCTACGTTTCTCGGTTACGCCGAGGGACGACATCGACGCGAAACTCAGGAACAGGCGCCTAAGAGCTGCGCTTTGAAACGTTATATTCCAGCAAGAGAACTAGTTTGTAATAGGGTACTCTAACGACTTGCATAAAAAAAATTTCTGCAGACACATGAGTGCCAATCGGGCATCAACGAACAAAGGAAAGAGAAATGAGCACACGAGAGAGTATGGGAGAGAGAGATAGCTAATTAACAACATTCTTCCCTAGTCCGATTGCAACCAGAAACGTCCAAAACGTGCGAAATGACTAACAAAATCTTTGGCGTTAAAATTTAGTAAGATGTGACGCTACTTTGAAGAGCTCCAAAAACAAAATTTTCAGCAAGAATGGAGCTCTGCCCAGTCATCAAATAACAGCGCATGCCCTTAGTACAAGTGCTTGTAGAATAATAAAAAAAATCATCAGCACGCTTGTGTAGTCTTACGAAACTTGTGGTCGTTGTAATAAGTGCATACGAATATATTTTAGCTTGTCTACTGATACTTGAAATACCATTTGCGTTGACTGAAACCTGCTAAATTTTGGAGGACATAAAATTATGAGTGCATCGGGAAGTCGCTTATTGGGTGTCTGACAAGTATAGCAAGTCAATATCGCTATAATAATCGAGTAATACCATCGCGATGTTTTAATTGCCGGGTCACTTTTCAAAGCTACCTTTCAGCTTGCATGTATTAGTGGTATTCTGAAACTTATTCAACAGAACTGGCCGACAACAGAATAAATTTAGCAGATTCTAAAGAACAATCTCAGCCTAAATGCAGATGAGGCGTGTCTGAATGGTGAACGCTGACTGTGATAAATTCATTTATCCATAATCACTAGAAAATTAATGTCGCTAATAATAAATATTGTGGAAAAATGCTGTTTGACAGAAAAAATTGCTTGTGCTTAGGAAATATCTGAAGGAAAATGCAGTAGCATTACGTCGTCTCTCCATGAAGTCCCGCATTCAGGATTCAGGATTTTTAACGCGTACACCACTTTGCAATATGTTCTACTGGAGCTCATTCGACGCACGTCCTACCTCTTCAAGGAGCGAAGGGACACAAAAGGTGGTCTGGAAGAGACACGCATCTATGCTGGTCTGCTGTCTCATTGGGTTCTGTAGAAGGTGTTATCGAGGGTTAGACTAAAATTCATTTAATCAGCTACTGATTGTGAAGCCGTAGCCAATGACCAAGTAGGTGACCGCCATCATGGTAGAGACGAGACGAGTTTGCAACAAACCTTTATCTACTGCAGAACTAAATACAAGATGTACTCAAGATTCCCCGGTTCGTTGCATTCGTGTCTAAGACAGACACCTGCAAGTGCTACCTTTTTTTCAACTAGACTTGCAAAGCCAGGAACCTTATCCTGAAAAGTCCGTATTTTAAGACATCAGTAGCATTAAGCTTGGGGTCTCACGATAATCCAGCAAGCTGAGAAAAAATTAGACAGTGCAAGTAAAACAATTCGAAAAGAAAATAAAAATAATCAAAGCCGATTTGTTCTTCGCAATGTGCCAAATAAAGGTTCATTCTGCACAAGTTTCCAGTTTCACAACTTCATGACGACGCTACGGAAACACCAGTATCGATAGATCCGAGAAAAACTAAACTTGATGCCCTAAGGCAAAGGAGCCCGACCAAACCATGGAAGTTATGCTGAAGTTGTCTTCCAACAACTACAGTTAACGTAAAGGTGTTGTTTTAGGCAAGGGAACAAAGAAGAACACTGGTGCCCTGGCCGACTGAATGATAGTCATTTGCGCCGTGAATGATGCCATTACTGCACTGCTTTACTTCAATTTGGTACTCGTTACTGCAATTTGTACAGTGCGCTGTACAAATTGCAGTAGAACATCCCACAAGCTTGTCTGCCTAATTGTGAGCAATTGACTAACCTATATGGCCCCCAAAAGCCATCGAACCAACGGCCGCCAATCTAAACAGATTATTCAGTGCTTAGACAAGTAGCCTCACGTCAGTTTTTCCTACAATTCTTTCGCGGGATGTAACAAGCATGCTTTGCTGTGTACGCTCGTAAATAACGAAGAGGCATGCATTACTATCTCTCAAGAAACAAGCATGCAAAAAGTGCGTAGAACACAGAGGTATAGACGGATACCAAATAACACTATCGTGCAGTAAATGTAACTTGAGCAAAACAGTCCAGCGTATAAATGACTGGATTTGCGACCATGCTATATAAATGCTCGGGTGATTTCGAAGTATCCTGGTACCGCATAACTCACTTGCACCATTTTAAGAGCTGTGCGACTGTGGACATATCCAAGGACCATCGGGCTGGCAAGATTTGTGAGGTTTTGCTCTTAGTAAGTGTCACTGGGCACCTGTAAAATGGCTTCCCAACCAGAGGATTGTTTGATAGCAGACCCTGACCTTGAAAAAAAAATTGACAGAAGAATAAATTTGTGCTTGAGTGCATAGTGTAGGCATAACCCAATCCTGACTGAGCTTACCGCTGTCGCGGAAAATAAATATACAATCATCACATCGTGCCGTTAAAGTTAATGACCGCGCAAACGACAATGAAATGAAAAGTTTTAGGCGTAACGTTAAGCGACAAGAGGAGAGTGTAGAGGATCCGACAGCTAACGGGGATAGCCGATATTTCATTGGACATTAAGCAAAAAGAATGGAGCTGAGCATGCCATGTAGTTCAGAATCATCTAACCAAGAAAGGAGCAATGTTAGGTCAGTCACAGAGGATTTCATCCTGCAATTCATACAAAACTAGGCTGATGATAAAGATTTTGACTATACCCGCGAAAACTCCGCAATGAATTGTCTCGAAAAATCCACAAAATCAGTTCACTTGAGTGTGGGTAAATACCAAAGCATGATTGAAGATACAAACAAAAACACTGAGTGTTTAAATTTTCCCCCTAAACTGGTAGTTCCGCCGAGTTTTACCTTAATTGTGCTTCGAAAGTAATGCGGTGCAAGCTTGGGGTATGCAATCTATGAACAAAAATAAGCACAATAATCAAGAATTACATTTGGCTCTGTAGTCAACTAACAGCTCGCAATTAAAAAGAAATACTTTCATTGATGCTGGCTTCACACCGAAGTGAATTAAAGTCACGAAGAAGCTGCATTTGGATGAATAATAATTACTAGTGTGCATTAGCTTTTAATTTACACATAGCTAGTATATTTCATTGTTTGCATTCCCGGCACTAGGGAGCTTGAGCTGCATTTAAGCGATTCCCGAGACATGGCATTTTCTTCCATTCATTCACAAATCTTTATTCGTGTCCTGAAGCCCGGTCTTTTCAGACCGAGGCGGGCCGCGTCCACGTCGGCACCGCCAGGCCGAGCCTTATGGCGTCATCGTGGACCCTCTGGACAGCCCGTAGCTGATCTTTGTATGACGAGCTTGTTAACAACTTGTGCCAGCAAAGCCATTTTTCTTCGGGGTCGGCGAGAGTCGCGGGACAGCCCGCCAGCATGTGTCTGATGTCAATGATGCCATCGCACACGTTACATTCTTTCCTAATTTCTCTTTCGCGGTGAATTTTATTTATGAAATACGGAGTGGGATACGTCCCGGTTTTCTTGCATGGCATTTTCTTGCATAAGAACTATTTGAGTGATAACCATTGAACAGGCCCCTTTAAAGTTGTCCTTCAAATGTTTTACTATTAAGACGAAAGAATTGCTTTGTTTTGCGCATGCCCCACAGAATTATGCACTGAAGGTATTTGTTATTGTGTCTCTTCAGAATATATTGACAAAACAAAGAGACAACTAATATGGTGCTGCTGCTGCTGATTGTGCTATTTACATCCGAAGTTTCACAGATCACAGCATGTAAGTGAAATCTTTTATGACTGAATTGTAATGGAGGTTCCCTTAAATTTATTTTCTTCTTTGAAAAAACTGTACTAATGCCAATATACAGGGTGTTATAGCTAACTTGGACCAAGATTTAAAAATACCCAAGAGATCTAGAAAAATCTTACCGACTGCATAGTAAACGTGGTCGTATGTACTTATGGCCAGTATTTTTTTTTTTCATTACGAAGTATTACTTAATTATTATTTTTCATTACTGGACTTTTTTAATCATTGCAGTAGTCTCAAACATATCAATTAGAAAGTTGTAAGACACATCATATAACCTCCGAAACAAGCATTGGTTTAGTGCTCAGATTTGCGTCTTTAATTTTTCAGAGAAAAAACAAAAGTGCGCGAAGCATGCAAAATACGAAATACGTGCATGCGTGCTCGCGCGCCGCTACTGAAGCGCTCCCAAGCGAATAGCCACGGATACACGGCTTTAGTAGCGGCGGCAGCTCGATACAGAGATTCATGCTATGTGATGGTGGCGGCATCAAGACAACACGCCACTGACGGATTGATAAGCATTGCGGAGCTTTGTACGATGCGGCGATAAGAAAATGCAGCCCTATATATTTTAGTGGTTCCTTGTAGGCGCTTGAGTAGCGGAGTGTGGGTGCGCATCTAATTCGTATTTCACGTATTTCGTGCGCTATTGTTTTTTATGGGAAAGAACAACCAGGACCATTTCAGCACGAAATAAATGCTTGATTCGGAAGTTATTTAGGGTGCCCAACAACTTTGATTAATATGTTTGCAATTCAACCAATAACTCAGAACGTTCACTGATTAAAAGTAATTGTTTAAGTAATACTTCGTGATGAAAAAAAAAGGCTGGCCGTGAGTACATACGAACACAGCTACTACGCAGTCGGTGCTATTTCTGTAGAGCTCCTGAATATCTTGTTCCAAGTTAGCGGGGGCACCTTGTATATGGAGGAATGATCAAATAAAATTAGAAGGACTCATGCATTAAAAAGACCTATATGTCTGTTTTAAATAACACTACTAGTATGCCCATTCAATGCACGCCTTTTAATTGATCGGCAAGAATGTTTCGTAGTACAATTGTCTTATTTCTGCACAAATGAATGTTACTAAATTCTTCAACTATATTTATTCTGCCACTAAATTATTCAGAACTAAAGAAACATTAGTTAGCATGGATGAACTCAACGCCATTCGTTCATCGAGTAAAATGGATCTAAATTTTTAAAGCAAAGCTTTCTTTGCCTCTTCCTTCGACTTTCCCGCTGCTGCTGCTACTTCTGTTGCTGCTGCTGCTGCAGTGGCTGCTGCTGTCAAGCACACAGCGTCGGAAGGGTTGGTTCCGACCGTCTGTATACATGACAGCGGCAAGTTAGAGAGGAGAGGCCACGCCAGAGACTCGTTTTCACACCACCGCGTCGAATGTACACAATGCCATCTGGAGCTCCCTGGCCATCGCCCCATTAGCCTCTTGATAGCTGTAATTGTCCGTCACTCCACTCGGAAGCATTGCAGAAGCTGCAGCGCTTCCCTTTCTACTAACGTGCGAGTCGAGAGGGGACGCAGATCGATCTGTAAGGAGGAGGGATGAGAAGAGGCAGATCCCATACAAGGAAGGGGCGGGGTGACGTGATAAGGCAAGCACACCCTACTAATAGGCGACGGCGGTTGCAGGGAAACTAGATAAGCTTAAGTTCAAGCTACGAGCTATACGAAACGGTAAGTTGCTGCAATTTCTGAAAACTAAACACCATGCAAATATGTCAAGCGGACAAATTACGCAGGGCGTACAGAAGCTGTGCCGCATTAATTAAGGCGCACCACAGGGTCCAGGCGAAAGTACGGCAGCGCTGGACCGTCAAATCCACACTTCGTGCCCGCAGCGGTAGCTCTGCGGCTATCCGCTCCTTTCAATGGTCAGGTGGAGCAGCAACAGGCTCAGTCGTCAGCTGTTGCGCGAAACACCGAGGCGGTCACTGCTATGGAGGCATGCTTTTGCGGCGCTCGTTTGAAACCTGTCGGTCGTTCATTATTACAGTGTTGAGGCAGTCGGGAACATCGACGCCCATTTCGGACCACCGGTGCTTGAGAAAAGATGTCAAATTTACAAATACAACCATGTACATCATGTCAAAGTAAGCAGCACAGACATCACAGCGAAGTGCTTAAAATAAATTATGGTATTTCAGGTGCCACAACCACGATCTGATTAGGAGGGACGCCGTGGTGGGGGACTCCGGAATAAATTGGACCACCTGGGGTTCTTTAATATGGACCTAAATATAATTACATGGGTGAAGGAGCCATTAATAGCGCTTGGAGGAACCGATTCGCCATTGTTCTCGTCTCAGAGGTCAACGTTGGCTTACCGGCAGCGCCATGCGATATCGCAGAAAACAGTACGAGAGGAGTCCGATTAACAGAGGACGCGTTTCTCAGCGTTCACACGTACCGGTGCGCTGTGAATGTCCGGGCCACGCGCAAGCTTGTTGGCGGTGACGCTAGCTGGTCCCGTGTCCTTGTAGGGAAGAGTGAAAGAGTATTCCAACTGCAGGGCATGACGAATACATTACACGATTCGATAATGGAAACAATTTGTGTCGCTATATTGATTCAACGGTAAACGCGATGCCATGGAGGCTCATCGTGAGACGAGTTCTGATGAATAGTAGTTCGAACGTGGCACGGCTAATGCACGTGGAGAAATGGACATGAGATCCTGTGCCCCCGCCATGTGCGTGAATGAATGAGCCCAGTATCAATGAGTAAAACTCATTGGCACTCATGAGCAAGAAACAATGTGCACGTTCTTTGTGAAGGCTTACGAAGAATGAACAATA